>NC_140250.1:9962854-10110354 GCF_949987555.1 Borostomias antarcticus | reverse complement strand
CGTAAGCCACCTGTGAGGAGGGTGACAGGCTACTTATAGACTGAATGATTTTGTGTTCTGACAATTTAACTTGGTCTGATATTATGCGCTCTCCCGTGAGCATCGGGCAATGGTAAAAAGCTTACAGCACCTGGTATTCCAAGGCTGTCTCCCATCCAAGTACTAACCAGGGCCGCGTTTCCCAGAGGCATCGTTAAGGCATCGTAGCGCTACGTGCTTCTTAAGAACGTCGTTAGGTCCACCTCTAGGTGGCGATGCGTTTCCCAGAACCTTCTTAAGCCAAGGTATACCTTGGCTACGAAGGCTCTGGGAAACAGCTCCACCCAAGGTACATCGTAAATCGCCCTTACGATGTACCTTCCGAAGATACATCGTTAGCCTTCCTTGGAGCCGAAGCGCTGTTTCCCAGAGCCTTCTTAGCCAAGGTATACCACAGCCAAGGGATACGTTACGAAGGGCGGTCGGACCCCATCGTAAGCTGTCCCTTGGCGATGCGCTCCGTTCATCCCGTTATAGTTTTAGCTCGATTAGAGCTAAATTACACTTTTAAAAAGGAGAGTTGCAATACAGCGCACATCTATCTATCCTACCTGCGCGATTCACAAAGTGTATACAAAATACAATTAACTTGAATGATGAAAATAATGTCATGGAGCCTACAGAACACATCATGGGAATGTTGTTTTTAAAACTTTTATTGAGCCAAGCAACATATACGGACTATCCATAGCCTAATATAATCCACTTTGTGAACAACAACAACATTTTCTTATGTAAAGGGATAATTTGATGACATGACTTTTCTGGCTGTCTTTATACATTGTCAGACAGATATCCTGGCGAATTGATTAATCCAATGAGGCCATCTAGATGAATAGTCAAATATCCTCACACATGCTCCAGAATATTGTAGAAAGCCTTCCCAGAACAGTGGAGGCTGTTATAGCTGCACAGGGGGGACCAACTCCATATGATGCCTATTCATTTAGAATGGGATGTCATGAAAGTTGTAATGTGTAGGTGGCCCAATACTGTTGTCCTTATAGTGTACTTTGCTAACAGATTCACAGTATTTAGTGATCTTACAAATGCTGTTTGTTATATTGTGTGCCTTCTTCAAAACCTCTACTGTTGTAATGTGGCAAGAAATGACAAATATACAGGATAAAGGGAACTTGTTTAATATTGGTTGGGAAAAAACATGGGCAGGTTTGTTCTTCAGACTTTTGTCCTGTAACAGGCTGTCTTTTTCCGGGGTGGGGTTGTTAGACCCATGCCCAACCCCCAACCTGGAGGGCCAGTTGTTGCTTTTCGTCTGGCCTCTACCCTGAACCTGCCCGGCATGGTTGAACCTGCTGGGGGGTGACCCCCCACCAATATAGCCTTCATGGTCATGGAGGCACACAAGCCTTCCCACCACGACAAGGTAGCAACACGTAGGAAGGATGAGTGGTGTGGTGAGTGTATGTAGTGTGTGTGCGCAGTGTACTGTAGTGGGTGGGCAGTGTGTGGTAAGTGTATGTAGTGTGTGTGGTGAGTGTGTGCAGTGTGTGTGGTAAGTGTATGTAGTGTGTGTGGTGAGTTTGTGCAGTGTCTCAGGCATCTGCATCATCTGCAAGGGAGGAAAATTCAATTAGCGACATTGAATGGAATGCATGCAGTGTGGGAATAGACAGAGTATATAAAATACACACTTAGCCTACCTGGAGTTGGCAGAATGATGGGCACTGATATGGAGGGCCACACAAACTGTGCCTCCGCTAGGGCCTGCTGCCTGTTCTGCAGGTCCAGCCTCTCACGCTGCACACCCAGCCACTGCCTTCCCACCTCCAGGAGCTCCTCGCTGCAGTCGCACCTCGCATCCGTGGTGTTCAGCTGCCTCTGTGTGGGGGGTGGGGGGAGAGCGTGTCGACAGGGTGGAGCAGTCTGACTGCGCTGGGGTCTCCTCTCCAGAGGACTGGGAGGCTTGGGGTGACTCAGCTGAGGGCTGGGAGGCTTGGGGTGATTCAGCTGAGGGCTGGGAGGCTTGGGGTGATTCAGCTGAGGACTGGGAGGCTTGGGGTGATTCAGCTGAGGGCTGGGAGGCTTGGGGTGATTCAGCTGAGGGCTGGGAGGCTTGGGGTGATTCAGCTGAGGGCTGGATGTTGGAGGGGCCCTCTCCAGACTCCAAATCAAGGCCACCAGTGATGCCTTGGGAGGCTGTGAGGCCGATGATCGATAGGGCCTTCTCCTCCTCTGGGGTGAGGGAAGGCACGGTGCTCTGCCTCTCGGCGCACTGCCGCCCCCCGGCTTTTGGCCTGACTGGCGAAGTCCTGCCATTTCTTGCGGACGACTGTCCACTCCCTGGGTGGCCCAGGAGTGGAAGCAGCCATCCGCACTGCAATGCTCGCCCATGCAGCCTTCTTCAATGGGCTATATGCACAACTCCAGTAGGCTACTTCCTGACATTAGACATGCTTCTTTATTTCCTGTCTTACACTATTGGATGAAATGATTATTCAGGTGTGCCTGATCATTGTGCTGCAGTCAGGCACACCTGAATAATCATTTCATCCAAAGTGTAGGACAGGAAATAGAGAAGCATGTCTAATTTCAGGAAGTAGCGTACTGGAGTTGTGCATACAGATGTGGGAAGTTAGAAATGTCACATGCTGCAGCATTTCACGTCGCGGTATTTGGCAGGGAAATCCCGTTGGAAATCTCGTGGGATTTCAGACGGTGTTATTTCGTTTTAGTGATGCACCACCGCCAGGTGGCGTCTTTGAGTAGATTTAGCAGGCTGGGCTCTGTTTTTCTCCTATAGTCTACGAATGAAGCATCATTAAGTTTCACATTCTTTAATTTAAATGCTCTGTTGTAAAGCACTTTGAGCTAAATTTATCTTTATGAAAGGTGCTATACAAATAATGTTTAATTGTTATTATTACCTTGTTCTCAAACATGTTTTCTCCATCTGGATGTAATTTAATTATTCCGAACACCTATATCTAGGCCTACAGTAGCCTATCTATCTCGGTAACTGACGTCGGGTCAAGACGTGGTGGCTGTTAGGTCAAATGCGCAAAATAACAGTATTGTAAATATATTTGTAAGTAAAGATATGGTGAACGTGGGGGTTTTGCGTTTTGTTTCTGGAACGCATTCAACTGGTAGGCTACTCGTAAACCCCGGAAGTAAATTTGAAGACGGGGCACCAGCTAATGTAGCCAAGTCTGAGCGCAGTAGGCTATATGGCTTCAGCACGATACAAAGAAAAAATAAGATTGATCGACTTGTGGATCCATACAAAATTGACATAGTCGCCATGAGTAAAGATCACTCATTGCCAATCATATCTGGACATTAACTATCTTGTGCATAGATAGCGGCAGGTTTGACAGTGAGTGCCTTCACATACACAATATACACAATATTTTGTTATTTGAATGATCTTGAATATATATATATTCAAGATCATTCAAATAAGAAAATATCGTGTATGTTTTTATTTATTTATACCGGCCGCCAGTCGTTCCATGAACGGCTATAGGGAATGCGCAGTTTCGGGCTGGCTTCAGCCTATTATATGCACAGTTTCGCGCTACGTAGGCTATTATAAATAAGTATTATTCATTGGGGGAGCTTGGACTCGCTGGGGACTGGTGGAGAGACGCAGAGCCTCCCCAGACGCGACATCCTCCATTTGGCTGAAGAGCTGCGCGCTCTGGCGTCCAAACAGCAACCGGCTGTTTGTCTTCACCTGCATGGTGAAGACAAGCTGCAGCAAGAACAGAACTGTCTACCAATGCATGAAGTGCACCTAGCTGTCTGTGAGAGGCTATAGCAGAGGATATGTGCGAAGTGTATTTGAGCTGCCGCCTCAACCGTGCGTAAGAGCAGAGCGCATCAACTCGTGTATAGCTACAACTAGTAGCCCATAGCCATTAAAATGGCTTATTGTTTTATTCATATGTCAACTAGATAATTTGATAATAATGGTTGAGACATGAATGTAAAAATGATGTTTTATTGATGATAAGGGTAAAACTGAAAAACATGGAGAGTCATTGCATTGATCGATGCAGTCTGTTCAAATAGGCATCAAAAGATAAAGTAGGCCCATTTAAAATGACCAATTACATCTTCAAATCCCTTCTAATCTTGGCCTTTGATAGGGTTTTTTCCCGCCCTACTGCCAATTATATCCGAACATTAACTATCTTGTGCATACAGAGCACAATGAAACAATGAAACGAAAAGATTTCCTGTCTGTCTGTGGCATTCGCTACCAGCAAACACTGAAAATACAGGTCCTCAATTTATTTAGATTAGACTAGCCTATCCAACTGGACCACTCCAATGAATGTTGAACGTGGCCTACTTTTATTCTTTAGGTTTTACAGAATCGGCCTACAATGTCCACACATGCATGCGCCATCTGACTAGCTCGTCACTCGCCAGCGAACCTGGACTAGACTATTGTAACACCCCCCCCCAAATTATTTTATATTCAAATAAACTGGATGAACCGGTTTCCTAGCCCTGGATCGTGGGGAGTGGGGTAGCCTGCGTTAGCGGGTGCTTTGCCATGACCGGCCATTGAATTCGCTAGTTTGATTGATAGATGGATGGATTTAACGTCCAAAGTAGATTGTGCAAGTATTGTATAGGCCCATGTGTAAGAGATGAATGGTTGTAACCGTGAACTCAGCCAGAGGTAGGCCCTACTGTAGATTATCTGCATTATCACCAGTCTTAATTTATGTTTTCCTCTAGGCTACGTGTTGCCATTCATTTAAACCACCATCTCATCTAGACTACTTCTGTTGCTGCATTTTTACATTTATGCTTTCATGATTTTAGAGCGCAATCAACATTTTCCAGGATTCCAATAAGTCCATCCATTCATCCAACTTTGTGCTGAGCGCAGCGCAGGCTGGTAGCCTACTGTCAAGGCTCACGACTGATGCACTCCCTTAACACGTCTCGCAACTCCCCAGACCATCAAGAGAATTTCAATATGAAAGACCTTGGGATTCCAGGAGTCAAGGCCGTTTCAGACGGGGAGCGACATTCCGCCTGCGTTCTCGCTCGGATCAGCGGGGGACGCACGCGTCCTGCGCGCAGCGGGGAAAGCTGACTACAATTCAGCTCTTGTCGCGGGCGGGCGTGTGCAGCCTAGTTCCATATGAGAACACTCCTCGGTCCAATTCCGTATAGTAGATCCGCCTGTGTACTTTCAACGAATGTATTATTAGACATAATATCATAATAATATATAAAGCCTTCAACGACCTCCTGAGCTGCCTGCCTGATGGTCTCAGGGCTAAAGAGACCGCGCGTCGTTTTCCTCACCCTAACTATTGGCATGCTTTCAATGAAAGAAAATACATTGTAAATAAACATGGTTTTAGGCTATAGTTTTTATGTAGGCCTATAGGTTAAGCTATTTGTGTTCATAAGGTAACGTCATTGTAAACGAAAGTAGCCTATAGCCTATAATCCAATTGACTGGAACCAGGGGGTTTGACAAAAGTTAAGAGGCAAAATAATTTGTCTTGACTGCATTCAAGATGTATCTTTCACATTAAAACTACAAACAAAGCTGACCAATAGCATTAGAAAGAACTCTTCGAGAGCTTTCATTTCACCTGTTCATTCTGCCCAAATGTCACTCTTGCACCCCTGCAGCTATGTTATCATGTAGCCAGTAGATATGCTAAGAAAATTGCATATGTTTGCAAACTAAAACAAGTGAACACAATTTTACAATCGAAAAATGCTTATGAGACCATTATTTTACTTATATGGGGCAAAAGTGGTTTCTATTCCTGCTTCTGCCTAAGCCCTCCACAATACCACAACACAACGGTGTCATGTTTTACCGAAGGAGAAGTGAAGAAGACGGTAGCTAGCAGTATCTAAAGCAGTTAGCTAATGTTAAGATCATTCCTCTAGCTGCTTTGCTGCTAATGCGAGTTCGTCTCCATTCCTGCCCGAGAAACAGAAGTTGAACTAATAGCATCAAAATCAAAATAGCTACAGGAATCAACGTTGTAAAGTTAGCTATCTGTTTTTTAGCCACCGACAGCTACCGTTAATATTATGGAAGCTGCTGTCGTGAGCTAACTTGCTATCACGGTCTTATCGTGCATCTTCACAGCCTGCTATTAGCAGACAGCACTAAAGTTGACAAAATCACACTTGCACATCATTAGAATTCCAACCATTTATATGGGATTTATCATTCAACTAAACATGGAACCTGAATACTACCTGATATTTCAACCTGCTGCCATCAGTGATCGGCGCGTCTGCTTGTTTGAGTCATGAATATCTTACGCAGTTACATTCCATGTGTCCCAAAACTGTTAAATCATTCCCCATGTAGTTCACTATGAGTCACACTCAATACATCCATGGTAATAGGGAATAGGGAGTGAGTGAACCATTTCAAACACATCTCTGGTCATCTCCGTTAGCCATCTTACTCGTCCTGATGCCATGTTCCATATGAGAACACTCAGTCAGCCTAATGTATTAAACTTCTACTTGTCCCGACAGTTAACAGATGACCCGGCGACATTTACAGAGATAGAAACTATAAATAGATAGGCTTTGTTCGTAATAATTAAATTACAACCAGACAGAGAACAAGGAGTTTGAGAACGGAAGGCTCATCTAATGTGCGAGATGAGCTACAGCAATGGGTCAATGAGTGGTATTACTGCGCCCCTATGGGCAGTTGAGCGGTGGTGCGGAATGCCGTAAAGCGCCTGTTAGAATACCGCAGGTCAAGTTACATTCTTATGTTCCCACATCTGTAGCCTCTCTCACTCTGAAATGTAATTTAATGCAATGTTTTGCTTTATAAATGTTCTTAGCCGGTAGACAAACATACTCCTGGAGCTTGCTCGATCGCCTTGTTGAGGGGTCAGGGAAGAATTTTTACAGCTCACTTATCTGGCCCCCGGGTGATTACTGTTTTTTTGCTTCCCTCTGGAATATGTAGAGAGTGGGTCGTATGCCCACCTCCCTTGTTCTCTGTAAAGCGCATTGTGTTGCCTCTGGGTATGAAATGCGCTATACAAATAAAGCTTTGATTGATTGATTGATTGAGATCCACGTGCTTGATATTCCACACGAATGAAGAAGTCTATCACTTCACCGATGGGCTGTGCAGGTGACATGAGCAAATCTCTCATCAGCGCATCAACTCTCTTCTCAAACATGCGCATGCAGGTGACGGGGTTACTTCGCAGTATTTCACATTTTGTGGCCCAGTCTAACTCTGAAAAGTCTACCTGTTGACCCTGTTGTGCCTTTATTGCTGTTATCACTTCAGGCCATCTCATTTCTGCTGCGCTGAACGTAAGGAAAAAAGTTGGTGTTCCCAGTTGTCTGAGCATGGAAAACAAATCCCTTAGTGTTTTCTCCCAGTAGGCTGGAGTCCCTCTAAGTGGTGCCATAATTCTGGTTACATCTTTGTTCTCCACCAGCCTCTGAACCTCACGTTTGTCCTGCAGCAATCTAGTGCTTATTCTGCGTCCATCTCTGGTCGTGGGCTTGCCTTTTCTGAGCTGTATGGACATACTGGAGGTGGCAATATGCATTTCTGTGACAAACTGTGCAAAAAATATATAATTTGTGTCCATAGCAAAACGATTGTCGACACAGAACAGCCTCGCCTTGAAATATCCGCTTGCCGATAACTTCCTCATTCTGTTGACCTCATCTAAGGTGTTCTTTCCAGTGGAGAACTGAACGGGGAAAGCCATAGATTCCAATTTAGGAACTTTAAAAAAGCTGACTGGTCTGTTTCCCTCAGCAGGAGCGATACAATAAACACTGTCACTGTAGGTTAACATCTCATGTGCTATGTCAGCTGGCTGAAGGCACGTATCCAGGGCAACACCGGGTCTCTGCTCATCTACATCCTGTTCTGAGTCAGGTGTCTGATTATCTGCGGTCACATTTTCATCAGAGGGCAACATTTCAGTGCTGGGTTGATCTGACAGATTTGCCTCCACAATTACATGTTCCTCCCAGCTGTCCATTTCCATTAGATCACTTTGGTCAAAGTTGTCAACTGCATCACTAACGTCAGGCTGTGGCATATCACTGTTTTGCTGCTGCTCTACAACACTATCTTGCTCCTCTGTCACTTCACTGTCATCACAGTTATCAAAATCCATCAGTTCCTGTGCTATACTGTCAACAGTTTGGTCACTAGAGGAGGCTTCATCTCTGATAGATATGTCCTTATACTCAGAATGGATCTCTTTCAACTTTGATAAGGCTGTTAGCACTTTCCTCATATTTAGTGTCTGGAACTGGTAATGGCCTTTGTAGTTCATGCGTCTTTTCAACTTAACTTTCATGAGCTGAGATTCGCTATCGGGTCTCGGTAATGTATTCACAGTCGCTTCCACCTCTGAAGGTACACACACCACAGCTCCATGTATCGCTCTCTGTTGTCCTTTGGGAAGGGTGATGATTTTAGGAAACGGAATGTGTCTGGCTATGACGTGTCTCTCAAGTATGTTCAGGTCACAGAGTTCATCAGGAATCGGTGATAACTCCAGTTTATTTGCCACAGCTAAGGAGGGCATGCTTCCTGCTATGACAAATCCACTCTTTCTTTCTCTCACTGGGTACTTGACACTCTTGTGCACCTCTGCATTCATCATTACAAACATGAACATAACTTCCTGTCAGGCAAGCTGCAACCACATTAGGATTTTTTGTGTAATTTGACCTGATGCAGGATCGTACTTGATTTGGAAATTATGCTTTATGACAGACTGTGCAGACATATGTGGGTCCATATTTGATTTGTGTCTGAAAAACGGCTATAGCTTTTTCAATCAAAGAGTTGTCAATCTGAGGGGTTAATGTACAGGTCTGTTGCATATTCATCCTTTGATATTTTCTTTTTATTTTCATTGCAGATCGCATGTTATGAAGGATCCTAAATGCTGCTTCACTGTGATATCTTTTGTGAAGGTTAGAAGCACAGTGCTGCCTGTGATGCATTCTGAAATCTGTGTCATTTGTGTACCTGTATTTCATGCGTTGTTTCTGTTTACGACTGTGACGCATTCTGAAATATGTGTCATTTATGTACTTGTTTTGCATTTGCTGCTTCATAATTTGTTTCTGTTTCAGTCTGAATGCAGCCTCGTTTGCATAACGGTCTGTGATGTAAGACTTTTGTCTGAACTGGAAGTCAGAATCATCATCTTGACTGTAACGACTGGTTATATATGACTTTTTCTTCTGTCTATAGTCATCATCTTGACTGTAACGACTGGTTATATATGACTTTTGCTTCCGTCTATAGTCATCATCTTGACTGTAACGACTGGTTATGTATGACTTTTTTCTGTTCTCAGAGAGCTGTATTGTTTGCATACTTCTCTTTTTTTCATCTTTTTAACTTCACTTCGTCTGACTTTGTCTACCTTTCTGACATAGTGATCCTTTGCAGTTTCTTTTATTTTTTCCAAGCGCAATACCCTCTTCTTTAACTTTTTCTGTTGCTGAATAGTCAATTTTGACACATCTGGAATATGTTGCTTGCTTAGGTTTGGCATTTCTGGTATAGGACGTTCCGCCATAATGTTACAGGAGATTACCTGCATCATATTTTCATTTACAGAAGAGTCAGTGAGAGCAGAGAGCATGTGTGGGGTACTCAAGTTTGAGGTTGGTTTATTGTGAGTAGCATCATGTGTGAGGGAAGTTAATTTTGATGGACCTGACATGTCATGCTCAGCTTGTGTGACATTGGAGTTTATCTGAACCTCCTGCTCGCCTATAGGTGATATACCAGTAGCATCTGTGTGAATACTGTGATCCATGTTGGGCACGTCATCACTGTGAAATAGCATGGGAGTCAGTTCATATTGACATGTAGGGGGTGTTTCTAACATGTTACGGCATTGGACAAGCCTCCTAATCATATCACTCAAATGGGTGAAAGTTAGCATTAAGGCAGTGCCGGCACTTTGCATGCGGTGGGATAGTATGGGTAAACCACCAGGACTTCTTGAGTGTGGATCAAAGAAACCATACCTTCCTGCCTTGTCCCTAAATACAGCGATGCATGATCCACCCATTATCAGCAATGCGTTGTTCACATCTGATGTCAAACACTGAAGTCTTTCTTCCAGGTTCAGGTAGTCGTCTGCGCCTTCAGGTACAGGTGCTCTAAATTCGCCATACTTGGAAAGTAATTTCTCCACACTGTACTCTTGCCTACGTGCAGCAACTCTCTCTGGGAGCTCATCACTAGCCAAATGTATGTGAACATTGTTTGTCTCATTCCTAACACGTCTATACATAACATCACCCTTATCTAATACAAGGTCAAGGTCTGCACTTGTTAGTTCTAGATTCTCTTCAAGGAATGCAAGAAACATGAGTGAGTTGCAAGTACACTGCTTGTTCCGAGAGAACTCACCATACCTCAAGGACGCCTGGCTACGGGACGCTTGCACACATGTAACATCAGACTGACCTCCCTGTTGTACACAGCCAGCATAAGACAGCTCTGACAGATTTACCTCTCTGCTTCTCACTGGACCATGAGACTCAACCTTTTCTGCTGATGTTCCACAGTCGGATTGATACAGCTTCCTCCAGCGCTCTTTTGCAGCCTGAAATTTCTTACCCTTCTTCACCATGGTCACGAGGAAATCAGAAAATGAACACAACCTTGATGTAGACTATCTTTTAATTGTCAAAACAGCTTGAACAGATTAAATATGATGTTTTGATGATAATATACTGTATTATAGACAACTGATCGTTTGGAAGTGAAAAAGGGTGTACAGGTAGGTATAGCACAATCAAGGCTTTCTCAACAAGGCAGGTATACCACAATCAAGGCTTTCTCAACAAGGTAGGTATACACTATAGCACAATCAAGGCTTTCTCAACAAGGTGTATGGCACAATCAAGGCTTTCTCAACAAGGTGTATGGCACATTCAAGGCCTTTTCTCAACAAGGTAGTAGGTGGCACAACCAAGGCTTCTCAACAAGGGTCCGCACAATCAAGGCGTTATCAACAAGGGGATCGCACAATCAAGGCGGGGGATGGGACGTTCTTTAAAAGGGGGGTAGGGGAAGATGGGACATACTTTTCAATAGGGTGAAAAACAGGCAGAGTATTCAGAGAGAAAAGATAGAGGCCAAAATGTGGACAGCAGGGTTGAGGGGGTGGGATTTGAGAGAGTCTGGCTTTCCCAGCAGCAGTTTTACCTGAAAGAAGAAAAATAATAAGTCTCCTTGTGATAGCTCACATTCACTTAACATTTTATCATGTATTTGTCAAAATAAGGCTATGAACAATCGAGCGGGGGACAAAGGTGTAGATATATTTTTTATTTATTTTTATTTTTTATTTTTAGAAAATGTGTTAATTGGTCAAAACACTTCAGCACTTTGTGCACACAAATTACCGTTGAGGGTAGCTCGGATGGCCAGCAGTATGTCAGAGAGAGTGTCTGATAAGCCAGCAGGATGAATCAACAGGAATCACGGCAGTAGTATGCCAGGGAGGGAGGGGAGAGAGTTTGTATTAATATAGGGTTGGAGACAATAGGCTGATCAGAACACATTTGCTACATAGGTATAACTTTCATGGAAGGTGCAGTGTGTAGAATTTTGAAAGTATTTGGTGTAGCCTTGGCAGAAATTGAATATAACATTCCTAAGTATGTTTTAATTAGTGTATAATCCCCAATCTGCAACATAACTACTAGATGCAGTCAAAACACCAATTTAACATGATTGTGGCAAACTGGGACACAGCCATACAGCATGTCCTGTTGTGAGATAACCTTTACCATGAATAAGTGGATGATTTAAGTGTATTGAACTTACCGGAATCACTGTCAAATCTGTGAATAAAAGAGAAAGAGAGCAGGTAAGGACACATTCATTGAAATGCATCCATTATTGGGTATACATGTCAAGTTAGTTAATAAACTTTACTAGAATAACTTAGTTAATAAAACTATCATATGAAAGTATTCTGGTCACCGAGTCTCTATCTGCGTATTTGCGGGCGTACTGGCGCCTGACAGCCTCTTATCAAAGATCAGTTTATTCTTCGCTATGTACAGACACTAGACATTTGACTAGGGTAATGGCATACGCTGATAAAGACGACGGGACAGTGCAGACTGACAGTGCAAATGCAATACAAAGAATCCAGGGGTTGATTCCCTTATCACAAAATACCACAAAGCAGCGGTCCATAACACCGAGACAGCCATTGTTTCCCAAGCCAGCCAGCTAACTAACCTTACTAACAAACAGATGTACCATGCTTTACTGTCAGACATAGCATACTGGTAGCTAACGTTGGCTAACTAATAAAACGACCATACACTAGCTGTCAACATCACATAGAAAGTTAACCAGACAGATGCCGTTGCATATAGCCGTTTATGCCACCGGCTAAAGCAATTAACACTTGTTGCAAGCGATTTGACTTGTTGAATCCGATTGGCTGTGGGAAGTTCTGACCTCATCATGAGGGTCTTGTAGACGGACTCACTGAGCTGGAAGGCGTGGTTACTGACAGCCAGGTTGTGTTCCAGTTGGGTGGTAGGTGGGGCTTGCTGTCCTGCCCAGGGGACAGGTAGAGGGGCATGGAGCTGCCGGCATCATCCAGAGGAGAGCTGAGATACAATTAAATTCATGCCATCATACTGTATAAATAGGATATGAGATGAGGAGGGAGGAATTGTTCCAAATTGTATGAAATTACAAATAATTCTGAATAAAACAAATGTTCAGTTTGGTGCCATCAATTATCTTAATTTCTCAGATCTCAAATTGTTTTTTAAATGTTGCAAGAATTATTGTTACATCTGTGTCTAACTGCAATTTCAGAACAATCTGGGATGGTGGGTCTCAACTTCTAAGTGATCAAGCTTTATTAACACATATGTACTGTACGTTCAATATTGGTGTGTGTCTTAAAATATGAGTTGGGCCGTTCGTTTGAGGGCATGATATGGGCGTGTTGTATCAACGACCTTTTGTTGCAGCTTGTAGGCTACTCACCTATGATATGATCAACATCGTTACTGGACTGCTCTTTTGTTCATATGACACCCATGCGGAGAAAAAAGCTAATGTAACGTTATGTAGCTTGCTTTGTACGCTACATTAGTTATTACAGCTAGATTATCACCGCTTTGTACTCATACTGTAAACTAGCTACGTGCAGTAGGCCAACATCGTGGTTGGATAGTCAGCTCCACAGTTGGCTAGCTAGGCTATGCATGGTTTTAGTTAACTTAGATTAGCTTGGCTAACGATAGCTAGCGAACGATACTAAGCCTCATCCGTTCGGCTGTCAAGCTTTTGAAGACAACTTATAAAGTATAGCCCGCATAACGCATGACAATAAAACATCTCACCTTCAGTCACGAACGATCCATTATTTGTCCATGAATGTCGGCTAAAGCAATTAACACTTGTTGCAAGCGCTAGCTAACCTAAGCTAGCTAGCGGCTAACGTTGGCAAAACTTTACTTTGGCAGATTCAGTTTATAGTTAACTTTGTTTACGTTGGTTTAGCAACATTTACAATATGTAATTATAATATATGGAGATATATATTGGCATTTACTTGATACAATCGTTCTTTTAGCTACTGTACCACCTCACCTCGTCCGTTGCCAGGCAAGACTGATTACAGCTTGACAACAGGACGCACGCGCGACTCCCTGTAGGCCGTGAAGCTGGTCACATTACGTGTGCCACAGTAATCGCGTGTCAAAACAAGTCCTGTTCATCGATCAGACATATAGAACTGTGTTGCAGTACTTACTTGGATATTTTGTCTATATATGTCCTCCGTCTCCGTGGTGCACATTACATATTAATCACAGATCCTTGCCTTGTGATTCCATCAAAAAGTCACATGGCTTTATTCTATCCCTAAACGTTGTTGCTATTAACAAATCAGATACAACAAGTGCAGTCAAGTCTAAAACAAGAGTGTCAAAATCAACAACTGTACTACAGAGGACATAGTCAGTTATTACAAGTTACACTATCACAGCTGTGTACAGCAACATTTCACTGTAACTGTACAGTACATTACATAAGACAAAGAAATCTTGAATCTGAATAATGCCAAAGACACTTCAACTCAAACAGTCTCATAGGTTTGTAACTTTAATGTGCACACACACACACACCCCAGGGCCGCAATCATCTCCATGACGTTGGGCAGGAGCGATGACTGGGGCTGACAATACGGCAGCGCTTCAGGACCGACCTGTCTGCTTCCTCTTTATGTGCAGGCCCAGTTTGACCGGTACCGGCCTCCAGTCACACACTGGGTCTATGGAGATCTCCTCATAGTCCAGACTGGAGGGAGGGAGAGAGGTGTGAGATAAAAGCTTTTTTTAAATACACCACACAAACGCACACAGACAGACACACACTAACACAGACACTTCTGGATGTAGATGAGAATCCCCAGCATGTAGCATGTATTGGTCCACTTCCAGACCCTCTAATAACATTGTCTTACTGTGATGAAGAGAGAGGCACGGAGTCAGACATGCAGATCAGGGCCCTGTACTACGAAGCTAGATTATAGGGTTAGCGCGATAACTTCAGGTTCAAGCCTGGTTTATCCGTATCATGAAAGTTGATCACTTTCACCGTGCTATATCGCCATGGTCACTCATGCTGCCAAGCTAACCTGTTTCGGGGCAGGTTAGCTTCCAGATTATAGAATTAAGTACTGCCTGCTGACTGATAAATTCACTTGGAAAATGGCATTGGATGATAAGATCGCATATGGAACTTCAGCGTCAGAATTAAAAAAATAATCTCAGTGGACGAATAGTGATCACTCTTGAGAGGTTCTTATAATATAGATAAATAGATAGATAGCCTATATAAAAATATAGCCTAAATGTATACAGATCGCGGAATGGCTTTGTCAGCTGCTTGATTTTGCGTTTACAGTCCCGCTGACGGTAGGCTATGCACTTGCACTATGCATTTTATTGTTTCATGTAGGCTGTGGGGGACGCGTAGAACCAAGTAGACTATGCCTACATTTTTTATTCAATTTTCAAGTAGGCCTACGCTATTGTTGAATTATTAGACTAGCTTCCCGTTCTTAGGAACACTGAAATAATACTGAAATAAATAACTTATTTTCGTAGGCTAGCCTACTTCTCCACCTCGAGATTCACTCTTTCCGTCTTAATATTTCTTAATTCTTAATCTCATATATATATATATATATATATATAAACTATAGTGTGGCGGTGTTGGCCGTGACAGTCATCTGGATGGTGTTTCTCCCTGGTTGGCACACCTCAGGTACATGGGCTTATGGGACATCTTGCTGTCACCTCTTTCAATGGAGAGAGGCGTGGTGTTCACCCTCACCTGAGAAGGGGGAGAGAAAACAGAGGAACTGGTCAGACAAGGAAGGAGAGGTGCATCATAGCTAACAGTAATCTTCATCTGTCTGTCCTCATCATGCTGATACTCATGGGTTCAGTTATGAGAACAGATTGGAAAAGACAGACGACATTGTAAGACCAGTGTCTCCGATTGGCTGTGGGAAGTTCTGACCTCATCATGAGGGTCTTGTAGACGGACTCACTGAGCTGGAAGGCGTGGTTACTGACAGCCAGGTTGTGTTCCAGTTGGGTGGTAGGTGGGGCTTGCTGTCCTGCCCAGGGGACAGGTAGAGGGGCATGGAGCTGCCGGCATCATCCAGAGGAGAGTTGAGATACAATTAAATTCATGCCATCATACTGTATAAATAGGATATGAGATGAGGAGGGAGGAATTGTTCCAAATTGTATGAAATTACAAATATTTCTGAATAAAACAAATGTTCAGTTTGGTGCCATCAATTATCTTAATTTCTCAGATCTCAAATTGTTTTTTAAATGTTGCAAGAATTATTGTTACATCTGTGTCTAACTGCAATTTCAGAACAATCTGGGATGGTGGGTCTCAACTTCTAAGTGATCAAGCTTTATTAACACATATGTACTGTACGTTCAATATTGGTGTGTGTCTTAAAATATGAGTTGGGCCGTTCGTTTGAGGGCATGATATGGGCGTGTTGTATCAACGACCTTTTGTTGCAGCTTGTAGGCTACTCACCTATGATACGATCAACATCGTTACTGGACTGCTCTTTTGTTCATATGACACCCATGCGGAGAAAAAAGCTAATGTAACGTTATGTAGCTTGCTTTGTACGCTACATTAGTTATTACAGCTAGATTATCACCGCTTTGTACTCATACTGTAAACTAGCTACGTGCAGTAGGCCAACATCGTGGTTGGATAGTCAGCTCCACAGTTGGCTAGCTAGGCTATGCATGGTTTTAGTTAACTTAGATTAGCTTGGCTAACGATAGCTAGCGAACGATACTAAGCCTCATCCGTTCGGCTGTCAAGCTTTTGAAGACAACTTATAAAGTAAAGCCCGCATAACGCATGACAATAAAACATCTCACCTTCAGTCACGAACGATCCATTATTTGTCCATGAATGTCTCGAAAGTAAATGGCCAGGCTCAATTGATGTTTCAGCTACCTCATATGCTTCAGAGATCGTGTCTAGATGAGATACAGCTAGCTACCAGCTACAGTCGGTGTAGAATATGGATGTATGGTGTAGAAGGACGTTGAAGGCTAGTTCCCATAAACTCAGAGGCTGGGTCTCTGCATTTATGGGAACTAGCTTTCTACACAATGCATAGAAGTGACAAGATTTCCGCTGGACTTTTTCCCCCATTAGACTCCATCTGGTTTATTAATCAAAACAAACCAATGTAAACTACATATACATGTTGATAATAATAATTTCATAAATATTTCACAAATTCCTTTACCTTAGTGCCCGTTAACTATACTGTAGCATTACTGTAGACTACATGGTATAGCGCATATTAATGCGCGCGACACCAGGCTATATATATGACTTCTCAGCAAGACATCTGGCATCACTCCAACTGATCTTCGAGAAGAGGTGGGTAACTCACTAATTAAGTTTTGAATTATTATTTGATTATTTTTAACAAACCACTGTTAGACTACTTATTGTATAGAATTAACAAGTTACTTTACCTATGGAAAGTGGTATTAGTGGTATTGGCAAGTTAAAAGACTGTTAATAAATGTCAGTTTGACTAACTACACTGACATGAGGTAAAGTTTAATTTTGGCTTGTTAAATTAGCAAAACTAGAATTAATATGTTATGTTTAGTGTAGTGGGTTTTCCTCTGCGGCACAGGCCGTGACTCCAAAGGTCAGGACCTATTTTGGTGTTAGCATCCGCGTTAGGCTAGGATGTGGCAAGGGGGGGTTGAGTAATATTCATTGCACCAGAGCATTGCACCATTATAATTAATGTTCCTAGACCTGTCTCTCCCAAGATGGGAACAACCTAGAATGGCCAATTAGAAGTTGTACTGATAAGGCTGACCAATGAGAACTGCAGGCCTGTTGGCCAAACCTAGTTTGGACAGGAAGAATGTGTATCCCATGCTTATAAGACATAACACAAATGTGATAAGCTTTAGCTTTGTGTGGACTGTAACCTCGCAGTATCACCTTGCATGAAAGCAATAAACCTGTGTGGTTTCTTTTCTTCTTGACTTTTGGGCAAAAAATGAAAGGACTTCAGGAGCAAAATGCAGTTAAAACAAATTTATTGAGCACGCCACACAGGTCAAAATTTCGGCGATACTAAAGTTCTTTTCACGAGGTGGCGAGTTTATATATTGGCTGCAGGCCAAGTATCACATGACAAACAAATTTGCATACAAGAGATGTATATTTAACACAGATCTGGTCAACTAGTCTTGTAATTGGTCAACAGGTCACTAAGCTCTGCCCCCCCTCCGGACATGGGGGCAATCTTGGGTTCTTCCTGTCCTGCTTAGATCACGTTTCAACTGTAGACGAGGTGTTATCTTTATTGACCCAGAGGACAAAGGAATGTTCACTCAGGACAGGGCATCTGTTGTCACTATCCTGTTATATTAACACAGTTCTACCTATAGTGAAGTTTATTCATTATTCTTAGTAAATGGATTACTACATGAGAGTAATACAAATGTATTGATGTAATACAGTATAAAAATATACTACATATCCCCCCTTCGAGGCGTCCTAACGCCTCGACACAAAACAACATTAAACATAACAAACAATCCCCAAAACACATACAAATAACCAAAACCTCACACAGCAGCAAAGCAAATCGGGGGCCAGAGGTTACTAGCACATAGCCCCATCGAAAGAGAACAGCCCTCAGCGCTGTCTCATCTCCTCGTCCCATGCTGGAGCAATCTTCAGACATCAAACCCCCAGGTGTCGCAATCCTCTCTGACACCCAGAGAACAATGTCCGTAGCAAGATGATAAGCTCACCCCGTCTGAAACAGGGAGAACACTCCAGGAATGTCCAAGAATGACCCTCAAGTCATTCGTGACTCCACACAGTTCATAGCGTCATGCTGGCGAGGGGCAACCACTCCTTGGTAGCCCACTAAATGCACTCCAGGAAAATCTGAAAACATCAACACAGAACTACACAAAACACAGAACATCCTATAGAAATAGACTAAACCTAAATTACTACAAAACAGAACAATCTAACCAAGGAGACGTGTACACACACCTGAATCAAAAACACAGGTGAAATGTAGGCGACATCCTCAAGCTTGATTGAACAGAAACCCTAAACAGTAATGACATATAATGCTAAACATCAAGTAACCTCATGTTCCAACACATATCAGAAAGAGATAGACAAGACAAACAATAGTCAACAGACAAACAACAGGTTTCAGGCAGTCCCCAGGAAGGCACGATCCAGGCTCCTCAAAGACCTGCCGCCCAGGGTCCATAGCACCTGAAAGATAACACTCAACACAGACTGGGGTCAATAGCAGAGGGCAAGGCCTAAAGCCAACTCCTCACAAACACATCATCATTATGTGAATGAAATTCATACAGTAGAATGCATAAACGAACAGCTTATGTCCATTCATTGACTATTGAAACACAAACTCCTAAATCAAAGTGAAAAACATAACTCATTTGAATTGACTAAACAACCTTGTAAACCAATTATCTAAACTGATGTTATATGAAACCATAACTGAATACTCCTACTATCATAAAATTCCTGTAATAAACTGAACTTAGCATCAAATCATCAATAACCATTCAACACACATGACTTTTGTTTTTGTTTTTCTGAACAAAAAGATGGTTCATACTCCAGAGTCTATATTCAACTAGTTTGCTTCTATAATAATCTTCTGGAGACAAGTGTTTCTCCAAAATGTCACAGATGTAATAAAAATATTCCTCATCACTTCAACTTCAATAATGAACTCAGGCTCAGAGGTGACAACGTAGGTTATCACCGCTATCATTCTTCAAAAAAATTGATTCTAAAAACGTAAGAAATACTTGTTGTATTGTAAATCGCTGATGACATCTATCCAATGACATGTTCAACTTCCTCTTCACCCCCCCCCTTTTTTTTTTTTTTTTGAATTCTTCAGAATTAATAATCTCCCCCTGTCTGAGGCTGTTGGAAAACAGGGAACGGGAGTGAAGATCGCATCATTGGTTGTTGTTGCGGTTGCAGTTGAACCTGTGACTGTTCAGTCTGCAAAACAACAGCTTGTTTCTCCTCCTCTTCTATCCATTTTCCATTCAATAACTGACTTTGAGTGAGTTTCCTCTTCAGCTCAGAATCTTGTTCCATCAACTACTTTCCAATTTCCTTCAACTACTTCCTAATCTCCTTCAACTACTTCCTAATTTCCTTCAATTCTTCTTCCACTGGTACATCCTTGGTCCATGTTGTATCATCTTCCTTCGAGTCAGACTCCTCACTCTCTTCTTCACTACTACTACTAGAGTCTGTTTCATTAGCAAACCTTCCTTTCTATTCAGCACCTGTCATAATCTTTCTAATACTTCCATCATGTCCTCCAATATCCACTCCTTCATCTACAGAAGAGTCACTGTCGCTTCCACACTTTCCCTTTTTGTTCATCTACTTCTTCTTCTTTTAAGCTGGTATCAGAGACTGAGCTAACTTCCTGGTTTTGCACTTCACATCAGGATGGGTAACGATGGTCATTCTGGCATTCCCCATCAATATAATGTCGTCATTATCATCTCTGATTACATATCTTCCCTCAGTATTTAGCACGGGTAGCTGTGGATAAGCCATATTAGATTCCCTCTTGATGTCATAAGAATGCGAAGTCAAAACTTAATTCATGTGGGAGAACAGAGCATCACTCACTCAACAGCTTGTCCGTTGTGCTGTTGACTTCCTTTACTTCGGTTGGAGCTATGATTACTGCTTCCAATGCTGTTTTCTGTATCCGTCCCACTTTACTGAACAGCGTCAAGACTATTTAAGATCCTCATAACTTGATAAACTGTTAACAATTCAAACTATCAATAAACCTATTAAGAATCTAACACCATAAAAATGAAGCTTTATCAATTATGTAATTAATAAAGAAATGAACACTCAATCACTCACGGACATAGGACACTTCTTGCTCTGACTAAACTTCCTAACCAGATATAATCTTGCTCAATCTCAACCCTAGTCTTCAGCATAGGGAGCGATCGGTCCCATTTAAGCACTTTTAATTTTTACAAATTAAAAACCACAAAGCCCGGTTTGACGCAAGCTTAGGGTATTGTGCACCAGAGGACAATCCCCTCATTAATCGCTGTATGCCAGAAAATAATAATTTAAAATAAAAAAGATTTTGACGTAGACATCGAAATGTCCACACCACTTTGCCTGTCAGCAAGTTGAGTCCTACTGTCCGTCCACTCACAGTCCTTTCACTCCACACACACAATATGCAAAGCGTAATATATGTATGTACGTCTATATCGCTCTACTAAAGCAACGCTTGAACTGATGTTTATTCTATCAAAAACCAAGACACCTCTAAACCAGATATCCAACAGACCACCAATCACTCTAGAACCAAAGCTCATCACCAAACCATCTACATCCATTTAACAATTAAACACCCTCAAAACCACTTATATCCAGTATCAAGTAGAATTATTATATATATAATACTTATAATAATAAAAAGTTGAATAACTATAAATAATTAATCAAGTAATCAATAAAATATTGAATAATTAATCAATTAATAAACTAACCATTTATCCCTAATATCAAATCAAGTAACCAAACCAATCAATCACCTTATCATAAAACACCAAGCCTCAAATGCAGGTCAACCACTCAAAACAATTAAATCAGGTGATAAGTCTAGTTCAATTAATGAGCATTAATCAGCAATTCAGGCTTACTTTTCAAGCAGGTGATGGATGGATGGATGGATGGATGGATGGATGGATGGTCTGGGATTGGTGACTGGTATGGACAAAAGCTTTTCCGGATATAACTGCAAACAGATTTACTCAAAAGGGAAAAACAATTAATCACCAAGCAATGATAATTAAAAAATATATTTGCTATTCACAACCCATTATTCTAAAAATCAAACTTTCCTAAAACACACGAATAATCAAAACAAATATAGAAAGCGGTCATATCTAATAACGGCCACACGATGGCAGCATTAAACCACCTAATACACTTGAACCAATACAATAGACCAGCGGGAACTGCAACCTATCAAACGACCACTAGATGGAGGCATAGGACAACAGAGGTGAGAAGGATGAAAGATTTCTTCATATCCCTAAAATATAGCTAACGCTACACCATTCTCAATTTATGAAGATTGAAGAAAGGTTTCACTAATAAAAGTTATAATTGACTAGTGGATTGCTGCTAGGGTTTGAGTGCTGAGTAACCGATATCTCGATCAGTGTCCACCTGGCCCAGATTCAGCATCCACTTATGCATTTATGAATTAATATTTAACCTTATCCAGTCGTCCCATACACCGCACGACCCACTGGATGAATTATCTGTCCCTAATTTCTAAAGACAGGAAAGAGAGAGAAATAAATGTGAAAGAAAGAGAGAGAGACAGATAGATAAGAGAGAGAGACACAATTGGGTGACTTCACGCTGTCCTACAAACCACAGCACAACCCCCCTGGCCAGTGAACGCGTTTCACTGACCCCCCCTCTTCACAGCTGTTTTATGAGGGCTAGGAATTTACAACTCAGGGTACGGGGAGCAACCTCACCCACAAAAGACAATTAAACAGAAAATATCTGCAAATATTATTTACATTAACTCAACTTTCAAACCTACAATGGATCCAACCAACAAACACACAACCTCAACTTTACTCAAAGCACAAACCCGCAACACACGCACACACGCTCTCCACACGCTCTCCACACGCTCTCCTCACGCTCTCCTCACGCTCTCCTCACGCTCTCCTCACGCTCTCCTCACGCTCTCCTCACGCTCTCCTCACGCTCTCCTCACGCTCTCCTCACGCTCTCCTTTCACACCGACACAGCCCCTGTCTCCTCACGAAAGATCAAAGGCTGCTGGAGGCAGGCACACACACACACATACAGTACACACACTCACGTGGAAGAGAGAACAAAAGACCTCCCTTCCCTCAACATTCATTCAGAAAGTAAGAATATCAACAAATAGTATCTACATTAAACCAATCTCAAATATACAATGGACAATAAACAATTACAAGAAACGAAAGACAGGACAATAGCAGACGGCTAGACACACCTTAAACGAGACACGCAGGACTCCGGTTTAGCCTGCTTCACACACGGGTACCTCACTTTTACACAAATATGCAATCTTCATGCATTTAATTTAACCGGCTTTCTTTATAGACATCGAACTTCACTATATAAGCTCAAGTCTTATCTGAACTCTGCGCCAACGTATGCGTCTTTTTAAGACCGGCCCATACCAAGTCAGCGCAACTATGCGTACACAATTTTACTCTATTCTCCTTATTTATTGGAAGTTCTTTATGGCGAAAGCATAAAATAATTTGCAAGACGGGTTACCTCGATCAAGACTCGCAGTCTCTTGAACTCTTGTCCTCCTCTGGCCGTTAGGTACACAAGAGTATCGTTGATCTTGCTATCTTTCGAGGGTCTTGTCAAACCGTAGCTAAAGTCGCCATCCCAATCCCCATCGTCAAAATGTGGTTTCTTTTCTTCTAGACTTTTGGGCAGAAAATGAAAGGACTTCAGGAGCAAAATGCAGTTAAAACAAATTTATTGAGCACGCCACACAGGTCAAAATTTCGGCGATACTAAAGTTCTTTTCACGAGGTGGCGAGTTTATATCTTGGCTGCAGGCCAAGTATCACATGACAAACAAATTTGCATACAAGGGATGTAAATTTAACACAGATCTGGTCAACTAGTCTTGTAATTGGTCAACAGGTCACTAAGCTCTGCCCCCCCTCCGGACATGGGGGCAATCTTGGGTTCTTCCTGTCCTGCTTAGATCACGTTTCAACTGTAGACGAGGTGTTATCTTTATTGACCCAGAGGACAAAGGAATGTTCACTCAGGACAGGGCATCTGTTGTCACTATCCTGTTATATTAACACAGTTCTACCTATAGTGAAGTTTATTCATTATTCTTAGTAAATGGATTACTACATGAGAGTAATACAAATGTATTGATGTAATACAGTATACAAATATACTACACCTGGATTAACGTTTTCTCGTCTGACATCCTCTTTATTTAAGGACCCTAAATTACAGTAAGATAAACCTTCTTTTGAATAATTATTGATCAGTAATATGTGTAAATTGAGTTCCTACATCATTAGCTATAGGCTAAGTTATATTATAATACTGTCAGTTAGATAAATAGGTATATTAGGCCTACTAAGGTTAGACCTAGACTATAGTAAGATGTAGTCTGTTAGTTAGCTGCCTAACTGACAGGAATGTTTGTTAGCTAGCCTACCATCCAATCTTATTTGGTATAGGCTACACGAAACATTCGTCCAATGTTGCCAGTAGTCTTTTTAAAAAATAAATGCAATTACGGACAATGTCAACCTTAAATTATAATTATTTGAGAGGAACAAATTCCGTTAATAGCTAGCAAAAATTATCAAGCTTGTCAGCCAAACTGCCATTCATTAACCAACACCATGTCTCGCGCTATGCCATCATAAGGTGTACTTTCTAGTTTAATTTAAAATTTCGCGGGCATGCCGTGAGACATGTCGCAAGGCCGGCGCTGTCCAATGTGCTGAACGAATAGACAGGTGTGCGCATGACACGATCTATAGGCAATCACAGTGGTCTGCCGCGATCTCTGTGTTCACACCGGCGCGATTTTTTCCAGCCGCGCGGCGAGTTTACATAGAAAGTCAATACAATTCGCGCGAACTGGGCGGCGGGCGGCGCGAAGCAGGCGAACCCAGCGGCGCGGCGGCCAGGATTCGCCGCGCGGCGATATTCACAAAAGTTAAATTTTTTTAACTTTCTGAAGCGGATTCATGCGGCAACCCATTGATCCCGCGGAGAGATTTGGGCAAACTGGGCTGCGCGAATTTTCTCGCCGCGCCCGGTGTGAACGTAGCAGGCGGTGCTGAACGAATAGGCAGGTGTGCACATGACATGATACAGTAGGCCTATCACAGTGGTCTGTGGCATAGTGAATAAATCAAATGTTCTTGGGAATCTGTTAACTGTAGGCTTACCTATGGAATGAGGTTTGAATAATGTCACACTTACTATCATTAATATAGGCTAATTTATGTTTTGGCTAGGCCTAGTAGCCTACTCTGTGTTCCACAATCTTAAAAGCACTCTTGCAACTTACAATAAATACACCTTGTCCAAATGAGTTTTCTATATTAAGATTTTTAATTTAATTTTAATATGTATTTTCAGAATGGCTTTACAGAAGCTTTTTTCTGGGACCGGTGGGACTGACAGGCGCCCGATTGTCCTCAAGGTCGTGGGGATGAGGGAAATGCCTCGGGTGACCAGCTGGGCAATCTCTGAGGACGATGCCACGCCTATCGCCCTCAACCGCAATGTGCTGGTGGCAGCCTCAGATGGGGAGAGCGCCACCTCATTTGTGGTGTTTGAGGAGGCAGCCCATAAAGTAAAGGTATTTTGGGGTTTCAATTTCTTATTCTATGTTGTTCTATTGCGGAAGTGGAGACCACCAATGACATCGCTAGGTGTATGGAGGACCGGGATAACTGAAGACAAAGATGCGAGGCCCGTCTGTGGACGACCCGACGATGATGATGATGAGGAGGATGATGAGGATGATTATTAAAAAAAGATCAGCTTGCTCTAAACTGTCTTCGATGTCTAAATAAAGGTCTCAATTCATTTCAAAGGCAGGTGGCACATATGTGATCAGGGGCTACCGCATGGCCAAGTTTGGGGCCAAACCGGGTATCCAGATCTGGAAGGAGACCGCCTTCTACAGCACCGCCCCGCTGGAGGTCTCCAAGGAACTGGAGGAGAACTGTATGGAGCTCCTAAAACCCAGGTCCCCAATAACACCACTTCGGGGCATCACCAACCCCCAAGGCCTGGTGTCCATTCAAGGAGCGATCAGCTCTGTAAATTCACACAGTAATTGAGCCATACACCAACATTAATTCATAAATTGTGAGGAACCTCACCCTCAGCCAGGTAGATAATTATTTGACCATACTCACTTTCATTAAATGTAGGCTAGTCTAGGCTTATACTTTTTTTTTACATGCCAAAGCTTAGTGATTGATTTAACTTTTAATATTTGGTTGAGGGAAATGACGGAAGGGTTTAAGGGTGTGCATTTCAATATGGTTCGGTTTATGTTTTTGATCACTCATTTGAAGGCTTTGTTTTTTGCAGGACGGGGCCCAGGTGAGGGTTGCCCTTTGGAGGGAGGCCAACCTCCCACTTGAAAGGGAGAAATACAGAGCAGTTCGGGCTGGTGCTGAGCTCCACGGAGTTCACCACAGTGGAGGTAACTAATTGGCTATAGTACATTATTTCACTTTTTCTTCCTCAGATAGGAACAGCCTCATAGCCTGGCCTCACCAGACCCGATTTGTAAGTGATCAGGCTGGCGAAGCCAAGTTAACATGTGATGAGAGGTATCATTACATTAGTCATTTAGCAGACGCTTTTGTCCATGAGAGGTATAAGTTATAATAATAATCATAATCATAATAAACTCCCTCATTGAGACAATGCAAAGTCCCAATAAAAAGGCCCAGTTACGTTGTCTAGCTAATTATTTGTTGTTTATTTATATGAGCCTGCTCTCCATTTAAAATGGCTGTCTATGCATTAAATGTGTGTGCAAAAATCCTGACTGAAAACAAAATGTTTGGACAGCATCAGCAGACTCTGCAGAGGGAGGTAGAGATTTGGGGAGTGATGCCCCTCAAAGGGGGAGAGAAGGAGGTCCTCCTGGTGGACGACTCCGTCCTCACCATTGCGGGACCTGTGTGGCAGCAGTGCTTCCTGGATGGACTGCCCAAAGTCCCTTGCCGGGTGCGGGTTGAGGAAAGTGGTGGGGTGGTTGATGGCCTCTTTGTGATTTTATTTATTTATTTTATTGTTTTTTTATATTTTTTGTGTGCCCCACCCCCACCCTACCCTTTGCCCGGACAGCGGTACGGACGCTGGGGGTCACAGCGCCTCGCCCTCCTGCCCCACCCCCACATTTGACCCTTACCCGGACGGCGGTACAGACGCTGGGGGTCACAGCACCTCGCGTGATAGTAATCTGTTCTGTAAAATTTGTAATCTATTCAGTTGTACATAGTTCTTTTACCTCATTCAGTTGTACATAGTTCATTTACCTTTACAGTTATTTAAACTGATCAGTTCTACCTTTACCATAGTACCTGTGGTTATACACTATAGTTCTACGCACAATCTGATATTGTCGCGTTGGACTCATTCCTGGAGCATCATAAAAATGTTGTTCCAGGACCATCACTGCAATGGACCAATCACATTGTTGTGATGTCATAGCTAGAAATTCCCCCCCCAAAAAAGCGGGAAGAGAAAGTTGGAGAAAATTCTTGCCAGTGGCAACTAACTCAAAGGTAATTATTAGTATTTTTTATTATTTTATTATAATGTGATTGTCTGAGATTGAGTACATTTGTGTCACAGAAAGGCCCAGTTGAATCTAGCTGGTGGAAATCTACAAAACAGCTAACCTTAGCAACTAAGCAAGAGTGCCCTTTAGCGCTGAAATGTTAACTGTTAGCTACAGATGTTTTAAATGTCTTCTTGTTACATATAAACAAAAACAAATGTTTGACCGTGGCTTTTGTGAGACATTTTTTATGTTTTTCCAAATCGGTTTTGTGTCGAAAAGATAGCTACAGTAGCTAGTTAATGTTAGCCTAGCTAGATGGCCAACTTGCAGATGTTTTCTGTAGCAAGCTACATAAGCACATTAGTGATGTATTTGCCATTAATTTAAATGCAGAATGTCTTGCTTTATGACATTATGGATTATATCAATTACATATACTGTAGACAAATGTACTTTCATGTCTATGTTTGTCCTGGATCAGCATATACAGTAGTAAGCAGATGGGCCAATTAATGGTTGCCCTGGGCCATCATAAAAATGTTTGTCCTGGGTTATCATGTAGATGTTTGCTCTGGGTTATCATGTAGATGTTTGTCCTGGGTCATCATGTAGATGTTTGCCCTGGGCCATCCTATAGATGTTTGCCCTGGGTTATCATATAGATGTTTGTCCTGGGTCATCATACATGTTTGCCCTGGGCCATCATACATGTTTGTCCTGGGTCATCATACATGTTTGTCCTGGGTCATCATACATGTTTATCCTGGGTCATCATATATGCTAGATGTTTGTTCTGGGACAGCGTATTTGTCCTGGGCTGATATAAATTCTGTATTGCAGCCCCTTATCAAAAAGAAGTGTAGGATACTACATTTTATGTGTTTGTATATTTTTTCCAGATGGCACCAGTTGCTTCCAAAATGTCCGGTAAATGTCCATTCACCCAGTGTTAGTTAGCCATTGCCTGTGGTTATAACTGCAATACTGACTGCTTACTGAGTACAGCATACTCTTCTTCACAGATGACCTTGTTGGAACAGTGGGGCCACACTCGATTAGCCTGTCGAGTTTGAAATCCCTTTTTGAGCAGGAATATATAACTGATGAGGTAGCCTTTACCTTCAACAGTGATGCATACCAAATCACATCAGTTGTGTGTGTGTGCTAACTATATTATTTTTTTAGGTAATCGATGCCATGATACATTTGAAGTGCCAGGTATGTTGAAATGGCCATTTCATTGCTTTTAATGTTATTTTTAATAATAACAACAACAACAATAATAATAATAATTTGTGTGTTCGTGTGGCTGTTCATATGACTTTTATAGACTTTTCCCACCGTATTCCCAATGTCCAGTCATGTGACAACAAAAATGTTGGAAGGGTCATCAAGAGCTCACAACACATACTTTCTGAAGGTGTGATGCACACATTGACATAATAACAATAACAATACCAACTAGTGCTGCGAGCAGCAGTGAGCGGGCCCTCGCACCCCACGCGTGTCGGGGTGCTGCGCCTTAAAAGGCTGTGCTATTTCGGTGTGCAGTACTGAGAGAAACTTCCTGTCACCAGTAGGTGGCGCTCTAGGCGTGACTCAATACCGAAGCATAGATGTGTTCAGGACGGTACCTTGATGAAGCGTGAGAAATGTTGAGTAAATCGGATAACGTATGTAGGAGTTATGAGGACTTCCTGTTTCACCAGTAGGTGGCGCTGTAAGTGTGACTCAATACCGACGCATAGATGTGTTCAGAAGGTGACCTTCACGAAGCGTCAGCAATTTGGTGCAAATCGGATGATGTATGCAGGAGTTATGAGGACTTCCTGTTTCACCAATAGGTGGCGCTATAAGTATGACACAATACGGACACATAGATCTGTTCAGGACCGAACCGTCATGAAGCGTGAGATATATCGGACAAATTGGATAATGTATGGAGGAGTTATGAGGACTTCCTGTTTCACCAATAGGTGGCGCTATAAGTATGACGCAATACTGACACATAGACGTGTTCAGGACAGAACCGTCATGAAGCGTGAGATATATCGGACAAATTGGATAATGTATGGAGGAGTTATGAGGACTTCGTGTTTTTTGGTGAAATGTCAAACTTTGGCGGGGCGCCACGGCAAGGGTGTGTGGTGAAAACTCATTTTTTTTTATAAGTTTTGATCACAAGGGTCTTAAGATGAAGCTGACCGAATATGAAGTTGATCGGATGAAATCTGTAGGAGGAGTTCGTTGAAGTACGAGGCATGGAAATGGTAAAAACAAGGGGAAAATGGCACATTAAAAGCAAAATGGCGGCCTTCCTGTTGCATGTTGGGTATAGCTCCAAGAGACATTTTAGTGTGTCCCGATGAAATACATATGCCCTCCGAATTTCGTTTTACATCAAACTGAAAGGTGGGGCTCGTCATTTTAAACTTTCCAGGGGCGCTCTTGAGCCGTTTTGCCACGCCCATTACCGTCACCCATGAATTATCAAATTTTTCACCGGGTCTGACGTATCTGCAAAGTTTCATCCGTTTTCATCTATGTTTAGGCCGGCAAAAAGGCATTTGTTTGGGGAGAAGAAGAAGAAGAAGGTAGGAGAATAATAATCCTTCGAGTTTCAATAGGGCCTCGCACCGCCAGTGCTCGGGCCCTAATAATATGTATAGTAATAATAATTGAATAAATACATGTGTTGTACTGTATACATAGTATATTACAAATTGGTTTAATAGTAGGATTAGAAGTAATCTCTGTTAAACCTTTTTAACTCTAGAAAGACATCTTCAAAAAGTATGACAAACTGCTGGGAGCATGTCTTGAAAACTCTAACCACTGGACTCTGTTTGTAAGTTGCTGACATGCACAGATCCATTTCACATTTCTCCACAGAAAATAGTATGTCCATCATTACGAATGACCAATATGCCTAATATATCCACACTCTCACCCAATAGTTCTGTGACATACCTCAGAGGACCCTGGTCTACCTGAACTCATTTGGAGAGTCTGAGTTCAGAGGGAGGAACGTTGTGAGAAATTGGAGGTGTCCAATACAGTATATAATTTGCTATCTGTGTTTAGTTAAAATGTGATATAGCATTTTCAACATTTAACTGGTTTACCCTAATAACATCCACCTCTCAGCTCATTTGCTGCAGCAAGGGGATGCCTTTGGGAGTGGAGATTGTGTCATGTGGACCATCCACGCCAGCAGGATGGGCACTCCTGTGGTGTACATGTCGTCATGGTATTGGTCGAAAACCTCTACTCTCACCTCAACCATTTTAAATGTTCTGGGTGTGCTTATTTTATTTTATAAAAAAAAAAATAGGGGGGGGGGGGGCAGTTCAGAAAAATCAAATCAAATACAACTGAGACCACATGCTATGAAATCTATTTATCAAACAATATATTTGTCTAACCTGCTTGTACCATGGAGGTATAATATAACTGGAGACGGCATTGAAAATGGCTGCCTATTCATTTCAATGAAAGTTGCTCACCGGCGCATGAAGCCATTTGACGTAGTGGCCAAAGCCCGGTATTGCAAGTCACGTGACGGCATGCGGCCCAAGACCCTTATTTCCCATGGTTTGTGGATTATGATAGATAGGGCTAGAAAAGGAAAACAATTTTTTTCTGGGTATCATTCAGCATCAGAGACCAATCTAATCAATATAAACTTTTAATTCAATGTGGTTTTGTTTGTTTTTGAAGCCACCAATACCTGTATCGAGCCATTTGAAACATGTGCTGTGCACGAGCCTCGGGGACGCTGGTCGCGCGTTCAAGAGTCCTGCGAACTCGGCGGAAAACACGTCACCATAGGAAGACCCGCCCTACTCTGCCTCTGATTGGATAGTTTTAGTTATATTATACCTCCATGGTTTTAAGGAAGTCATGCAATGACGTCGGCTAACATTTGCTATGCTTTTAGCAATGAAGCTGCTATGATCATGCTAATCATAGATATGATCGTATGTCTATGATGCAAATGATCATGACATGTGGTTACTTTAGGACATCGTTGGAAAAGATCTAGAGGGTAAGTGGGTCAATGTTGAATAACTTAGCTAACATTATCTAATGTTACATTTCTTTATATTAACATCAACTATATTGATAGGCTAGGGAGCTATGCTAACGGTAGCTAATGCTAACGGCTTAGGGTTAACTTTAGTTAACGTTAGTTAATGCTAACGTTACGTTCGGAGGTCTCAGATGTATTTCAATTTTAACAATGTTGAGCATGATCAATGTGACATTGTTCATACATTGATTACAGTCTGTAATCTTGTCTGGCATTATTTAGCTATAGTGGGCTGATGCTACTATAGCATTTGCCACATTATACATCAAATTAATCAAGCATAGTTAGTGTTATTACCTGAAGGCATTATTACCATTGCAAGTAAGCATGCCATGTATATGCCATGCCTGGAAATCAAATTAATAGTGTAATTCCTCCCCATCATAGCTCATTGTACACTGATATAATCATTCTCCTTGCCTTTGCTAATACTCATCTCTTTTATCAAACTTTGTGCTAGGAAAGAAATCTGGCTGTGATTCGTCGCTAGTGCTCATCCAGGCTGTTGTCATCTCCCGCCTGGACTCCTGCAACTCCCTACTTGCTGCCATCCTGCAGCGTTGGCCATCAGACTCCTGGAGAAAGCTGCTGCTGACCTGGTGTTCAACGGCCCCATGCTCTTCCACAAAACTTCCCTACTCCGTTCTCTGCACTGGCTCCCTGCGCTGTCCCATCCAGTTTAGGACTGTGGTGCAAGCCTACAGGGCAAATAAACAGCTCCCTCCGACCTCCAGGCTGTGGTCAAGCTCTGCTGCCTTGAGGTGATTGGTTCCCCAGTTGCTCCAAGCCCCCCTACGGCAGATTGGCATGGCCATGGCTTTTTTCTGTCCATGGCTTTTTTCTGTAAAGCCGTTAGCATTAGCTACCGTTAGCATAGCTCTCTAGCCTATCAATATAGTTGATGTTAATATAAGAAATGTAACATTAGATAATGTTAGCTAAGTTATTCAACATTGACCCACTTACCCTCTAGATCTTTTCCAACGATGTCCTAAAGTAACCACATGTCATGATCATTTGCATCATAGACATACGTTCATATCTATGATTAGCATGATCATAGCAGCTTCATTGCTAAAAGCATAGCAAATGTTAGCCGACGTCATTGCATGACTTCCTTAAAGCCATGGAGGTATAATATAACTAAAACTATCCAATCAGAGGCAGAGTAGGGCGGGTCTTCCTATGGTGACGTGTTTTCCGCCGAGTTCGCAGGACTCTTGAACGCGCGACCAGCGTCCCCGAGGCTCGTGCACAGCACATGTTTCAAATGGCTCGATACAGGTATTGGTGGCTTCAAAAACAAACAAAACCCCATTGAATTAAAAGTTTATATTGATTAGATTGGTCTCTGATGCTGAATGATACCCAGTAAAGTTTTCCTTTTCTAGCCCTATCTATCATAATCCACAAACCATAGGAAATAAGGGTCTTGGGCCGCATGCCGTCACGTGACTTGCAATACCGAGCTTGGCCTGAAAGCCCATGGTGGCTTCAATGCGCCAAGCTGATCCTGGGGGCTTGGCTTGTACTGGTATTCCAATGTTGCAGTTTGCCCAATCTCTTCTTGAAGGTAGAACTGCTGTGGAGAAATATGAGACCAGTATTCCAGATCTTAGGTTTCAGCTCTGCAAGGATTTGTTTTTCTCTTTGGGTAAATATTGAATTCTTTTTTATTGCTGTCTTTGGCACTGTCAAAATTAACATACATTAATCTTGTATCTTTATATCTTTTGAAAATATTTTGCAGATCGCACAAAGAAGTGTAGCCGGTGCTGGCGCATGATGGCCAGTAAAGAGAAGGTACATGCACTATGTGAGTTGCTATTCAATTATTTTATACCATTTATGAATCAAACCAATTATTTTCTTTCCATAGCAGGTGCAATGCCAGAACTGTGGCACATATAGGCACCCTCGTTGCTCGAAGACTATGTGTGGTATTTGTATCTTCTGTGATGGTAAGGGAGTTAGGTACATACATAATGTCTGGATTTGTGTGTGCACTGTGAATTTTGAAACATGATCACTAATCCATGTAGTGTATGTGCACAATCTCATATTGTCGTGAGTGCAGAAGACGGCAGGGATGGATTATGTAGCCTCGTACTTGGTCGTACAGAAAGGGTGGAAGCCAGGGACATTTCAGGAAGAACTGAGCAACGAGACATCCAGGGGGAAGAGACAGAAGACGAGAGAAGTCATGCAGATGACATAGGAGAAAGGCACATCATTCTGGTAGACAGTGAAACCCAGACAGAAGAAAGTCAGACCGAGGTTGACCTTGAACATTGCAACACCATTGCTGCTTCCTCTGCTGTGTCTCTCGCATCATCTGAACCAGTTTATGAGGTACCAGGCCGCCTCTCTGTGCCAGGCCGCAAAAGAAAACTTTACAAAATCACTCAGGAAGAAATTGAGAGAAGAATCAAGGCAGAGAACATGTCAGCCCATGTCTTCAGAGGGTTGATTGGGGTATGTTTACAATAGGGATAGTCAGTTTAAATCCATGTTACATATCTGAAGCAACATCCACCCCAATATCACCAGTCATGTCACATCAAATGTGTGGTCAAATTCATGATCCCTAGAGGAAGAACCCAGTAACACTTAATTTGATGGTGTATACATAAAGTCAAGCTGGAAAGTCTGGACACCCCTTTCACCTTCTCCATGTTTTATTACGCTACAGACTTATTCTACTATAGATTGATTATTTGTGCTAATTTATTAAAAATCCAAATGTACTAAAATCATATGTACACAAGTGGGCAAACCCTTTGATATGACACTTGAAATTCTGCTCAGGTGCCTCCCATTTCTCTTGATAATTGCTGAGATGAGTGCTGTGATGTTTCTACACCTTGATTGAAGTCCACCTGTGGCAAATTAAATTGATTGGACATGACTTGGAAAGCCACACACCTCTCTATAAAAGGCCTCACAGGTAACAATGCATATCAATTGAAAAAGCCAAGCCATGAGGCCAACCCAGCAAAACAGAGCAATGGGGGGCGAAGAGCCTTAGTAAGAGAGGTGACCAAGAACCCGATGGTATTCCTGACTGAGCTTGGGACAAAGTTCTAGAGGGACAACCTTCACTGCAGCCGTCCACCACTGTGGGCTTTATGGCAGAGGGGCTGCAGGTCCTTCTCCAGACACTCCAGACCTCCATCTCCAGACACTTAATGACAACAGCCAAAACTATTCTTAAATGTTCTTTCATGTTCATAGGTGTCATTGTCATAGTGATGGTGTCATGTCAGTCTAATGTATACTGTCATGGAATTTTACACCTAGTCTCAAGACTATTCAGATTCATATCTTTTCTTTCAATACCTATTCATCCAGTCCCCTGCCTTTTGCTATTGTAAACACCTTAACCTTTTGTTTCTCTCTCTCTTTTGTAATTGTAAACACCTCCTCTACCTCGCTCTTCCTCATCTCTTTGTTTAAGTCAGAAGGGCCACACCTTCGTCCTTCCCGTCCTGGCTCAGACCTTTTGTTTTCTTTGTTTATATTCAAAGTGCGTTTCATCCCTCGACCACTATTTGATATCCGTCACCTTACGATGACGTATAGACGACTCAGCCAATCAAATGTCGGCTGCACCCCATCCTTGTTTTGAACACATATAAGGAGGAGATCTGGCGAGCTCACTTTACTTCTGTTGGTGAACCACTCTGTGTTTTATCTTGAGGTCCGTTTGCAATCGTATTGTTTTTTTAATAAATCTGACAACCTATTTTTGAGCGAACCTGGGCTTTGGCAAATACTTCATTTTTGGAAATCTCAATTACAATTGGCGACTCGGGACGGGATCGACTGCCGTGAGATTCGCCTGGAGTGGAAGCAAAGGAAGCAGACGTGCGGAGCAGTAGCGGCTCTGGAAATCTTCTCTCTTTGCGCTATTGCATTGGTTCGGAGAAGTCCGCCGTTGGTTCCACTCGGCTAAACTCACGGTACGTCGAAAAACGAATCCTTTTATGCGTGGTATTTGCCTTGGTTTCGTTTCAGATTGTGTTGGTCTAGATTATTGAAAACAGAAACCCCGGCGTGGTTTTTTTTTTTAAGTAACTATCTAAGGAAGTTGTGAACAACAGTAGATATATTTATATTATATTGTTCTTTGACTTCGTCCTTGTTTCGTTACTAGGGTATATGCCTTTCAGAAGAAGTGTGAGTTTGGTCTAGTTAATACGCCAAAGTTGGCACAGAACGGGTTTCCCTTTGACCGGTCGTAGCAGTTGTACCGTTGTATTTTTTCTCAGCGAAGGTTGTACCGTTGTATTTTTTTTCTCAGCGAAGGTAGCTACGGGAGTGGTTTGGTAGTAGTCCGACCCGCGTTTCTGGTGTGTGTTTGTCCCTTTGATCCCGGGTGGTTTGGTAAACCTAAACGAGTTTTAGCTTTGACCAAGTGGCTGGTGCAGCCGGGCATGCTTGTCGTAAACGTGGGCCTGTGTGTTCGTCGTGTGTTCGTCCTGTGTTCGTCCTGTGTTCGTCCTCTTTGTTCGTTCTTTGTGTTGCGTCCCTGCACGGGGTTGTTAGTCTGCTGTTTTACTGTTGGAGTTTCGGCTCTGTCTTGTATGTGTTGTTAAGCGCGCCTATATTTTTTTCCAGGTAAAAGTACTGTTTATTTTTTTCCGACACTGTTTTTGAGGGCCGTAAATCGTAACTGCTAGTGAGTAGTCTGAGAGACGTTCATCTCCGTGTTACGAAGGAGTGTGGGAGAGTGTCCTTTGTTTTGGTTTTTCGTAAGCGATTTTGGTGCAAAATGGGTGCCGCTACTAGCTCACCACTTGATATTCTCAAATTGTCTGGTCCAGCTAAAATTGTTGCGCTAAAATATTCTGCTAGTGCCTGTTGGCAGATTCAGCTATGGAATAAGAATAGCAGTTTTCCGTCTCCATCTGGTACTCTTAGCGTTAAAGCTTTGGCCAACGTTAGGGCTCAACTAGAAGCGTTTGAGAAGACTAAGTTGGGTAAGAAAAGTGGTAATGCCATCGATTGGGCAGCGTTTAAAATTTGGGAGTCAGTAGCGCGGGAAGGTTTTTTGAAGTCAGAGAAAAGATACAATGAAGCTATACAGCCAACGGCGTCTCCGCCGCTTCCCCCATCGAATCACTCTGACCTAGATTTTTCCCCCTCGACTCGTTGCTCCGTGATCACACCCCCTAACAATGCCCCCGCCATTATTAGCCACGTCCCTTCTCTCTCTGCCGTATCCCCTCACAGTATTGCCTCTGCGCCACCCGATCTGTTTTCCTCGGACATGCAGGCGCCTCCGCAATACGATTTAAAAGCGCCCCTTTCCCCCGACCGAGGTGTACCTCCAGGACCACCCTCTTCTCCCGTCCATTCTATAGCATCTTCGACTAGATGTTACACTAAGCAAGAACAGGAAAGGAAGAAAGAGTTGGCTAGAGCCATATCTGAGGCTAAGTTAAATTTGGAACAACTACAACTAGCTAGTAATAGTCTGGAGGAACCGCAACTCCTAGCCCCAATGGTACGATGCCCGAATCCTAATCCCCGACCGTCTCAGCTAGATGATGCAGATGGCCACGCGGCTTGGACCCCTGAGATCAGAGTGTACAGACCATGGCGTTCGGATGAACTGCGTGATGTAGCTAGAACCTTGCCCGATCCAACCAAAGACATTGACGAGTTTGAAAATCTTTTTAACAGTTTAGTTCGAATGTATGAGCCTCACGCAGAGGAAATCGCCATGATCATGAGACAATGCCTTGGGTTAAAATGGGTCGATGTGAAAGATCCGTTTGACATTACGTTGCCTTTTTCTCATGCCGATTTTGCCGACCAAAACACTGCGCTGTTGAACAGAATCAAAACTCGATTCCCAAAGAAAATGGATTGGGACCGTATCACATATTGTAAACAGCAATTCCGATGAGCAGTTCGAGAAATTTTGGGAAAGACTGGAATCAGTCTTCGCGTCACACAGTGGCATGGACAAAGCGAATGCCGGTTATAAGAAAATTCTAAAACAACAGTTGATGAATAACTCTCTCTCCTCTTTGTCTGACCAAGTAAGGATGTGTTGCCACACCTGGGAGTCAACTTTGCTCGAGGAAGTTGTTGACCATTTCCGGTATGCGGAGCGGCTTCGCGTTCACATTGAACAAAGGGAGGCGAAAGAAATTAAGTTAGGTACAGCCAAGTTACAAGCCGCTCAACTGGAACAGATAGAAAACCAGTCCAAGGGACCAGAGAGAGAACAACGACCACAGGGTCGTCACATGAACAAGAATCGTAGGGATAGAAACAGAATGAACTACAGGATGAAACCGAGGGAGGGAAACGAAAACGGAGACAGAACTGACGCATGTTTTCATTGTGGTGAACCGGATCACTGGATTAGAGAATGTCACAGCTACCGCAGGCAAATTGAAAGGGAGAATCCTGCAACCTGGGATTCGGCGCAACCTGGGATTCGGCGCCACCTGCTGGAGTGAACAACCCACAACAGTCATGACTAGGCCAGGAGGGACCGTCAGATAGAACAGCTGTGCAAGAGGAACAGAAGGTTCATATTTGTCAGTGTCTTAATCTGCATGCAGCATCTCCTAACCCAATTATATATTTTTAATGTTTATGTTAAATATATCATGTTTATAGTTTGAGGCACATTCATCGGGTCTGAGTGTTTTTTCTGAGTGTTTTTACAGACAACTGTCGTTCCGGGAGTGATGGGTGAATGCCGAACCAGGAGACGGTGGTTCGTGGGATGCAGGGCCAACGCCATGTCACCGACTCACCGTGAGCGACGGATAAGTATGACATAGGGAAGAGACCATTTTGTCCGAAGCAGGCCCAATACTAGTTTCTGAGTATCTCCAACAGACTGCTGATAACCGTTCCTGACCAAAGAGGGGAACAGGGAGACCAGACCAGAGGACTCAAAGAGGGGACCAGGGAAACCAGACCAGAGGACTCTCCTTTTGCTCTTCTGTTTTGTCTCTGTTGTCTCTCTCATCTGTGGATCCACAGACGTAGCACTTCATCAGCCTGTACTGGGGGAGCGGGAGCGCCGAGGTGGCCCTCCAGCAGCACGACCCGGGCCGGCCCTACGTGGAGCAGTACCGTGTGGACCGGGCTCAGTTCAAGAGCCTGTACGTGCTGCTGGCGTCCTGGCTGTGTGGGGTCCACACGGACACCGTGTCCCACCGCACCTTCACCCTGCTGGACCAGGACAGGGACTCCCTCCTCACCTTCCGAGAGCTCGCTGGCTGACCGCTCTATGTAGACCTGCCCAATGGGGAGACAAGAGACTACCAGGAGCAGATGAGCAGCCTGAGAACAGGCCAGAAAACATGGAAGAGAAGTAGATGTTGCGGGGTGAACCTACCCGTCAAAGATGGAACAATCAGCACCAGGGCATTCTGGCCTGTGTGGAATAGCTGTCAAAAGTAGCTGAGAGGACGGTCCATGCAGCCGAACCAGAGATCTCAAGGGCAAAGCGGTCACTGCCACACTGTCCTCTCCTCTGATGAGCAATCGGAGAGTGACCTTGACAGTCACCGCCACACTGTCCTCTCCTCTGATGAGCAATCGGAGACTGACCTTGCCGGTCACCTCCTTCTCGTGGTTGTGGTATGACAACGTGGACAATCTCAACAGAAATGACTGCACCTCTAACCGCACACACTGGAACCTACATTAAACATTCAGAGACGCAAACATGGAAGCTATGATCCATAGGACATTACATGCGATTATTCACAACAAGAGTGAATGAACTTTGAAATTATCTTGAAAAAATATCATATTTGTTTACAAGAGTTACAATGGTTGAAACATGAATTGATAAATAAGTTTGGGTTTTTCCTCTAAATTGACCAAGAGGTTTTTTGCCCTTCTTACACTGGTAACCATTTATCTTTTTGCCTTGTTCAAACTTTAAATCAAGGTTTTTTGGTGAATGGTTGTCCCTTTTAGATTAGTAGTCATGCCATCTTTTTTACCTTGTTTCCTGACAAATTTCTGAAACAAGGGAGTTTTGGTGCGTGATTTGCATGTGGAAAGAAAATAATCTATTTTTGTTAAATATTTCACAATGAAATTATTTTTATTCTTGCTCCACCTAGTGGAGAGATTACTTCCTTTCCACATGTATAGCATAGAGTTTTTAAAATTTTGTGTTTGTAATTGATTTTTTTTTTGATTATGCTTATTTTATATTTGATGTATATATTTGATGTGGCTGTTCAGCCACAGATGAGGGAGTTGTCATGGAATTTTACACCTAGTCTCAAGACTATTCAGATTCATATCTTTTCTTTCAATACCTATTCATCCAGTCCCCTGCCTTTTGCTATTGTAAACACCTTAACCTTTTGTTTCTCTCTCTCTTTTGTAATTGTAAACACCTCCTCTACCTCGCTCTTCCTCATCTCTTTGTTTAAGTCAGAAGGGCCACACCTTCGTCCTTCCCGTCCTGGCTCAGACCTTTTGTTTTCTTTGTTTATATTCAAAGTGCGTTTCATCCCTCGACCACTATTTGATATCCGTCACCTTACGATGACGTATAGACGACTCAGCCAATCAAATGTCGGCTGCACCCCATCCTTGTTTTGAACACATATAAGGAGGAGATCTGGCGAGCTCACTTTACTTCTGTTGGTGAACCACTCTGTGTTTTATCTTGAGGTCCGTTTGCAATCGTATTGTTTTCTTAATAAATCTGACTGAACCTATTTTTGAGCGAACCTGGGCTTTGGCAAATACTTCATTTTTCGAAATCTCAACTACAATACACCTTCAAATAAAGTGTTAATAAGAAGCCTATTGATTGATTTTGGTGACCCTATGACTTTTGATCTAACCCACCTTTCCTCTTATGGCTTAGTCCCCCATTTACGTGTGTGTGTGTGTGTGTTTAATTTATCTTTTCAGGGCCGAAAGTCAAATCTACCCACTGTTGTTGCGGGCCGCCCCAAAAATGTAAAAACTAAGGTGACCCTTTTCAGCATCCTTAGTGAAGAGGAGGCAGGGGAGCTGGCTGAGGCGTTTGCTGGGAGACTTGCTCATGATGTGGCAGGAGACATGGTCTGTGAAGGAATTGATCCTCAAAGTGCAGATGTTACTCAGTAAGTAAATCAATAGCGGAGAGACCTATGTCAACTCGTACAACCTTACGGTCTGGCTACATTTTCCAAGCAGTAGATTCATTAACAAAGAGATTAGACATGAAAATTATGGCACTCTACTGCATGTACTCATTTACTTTTTTACTGCCAACAAAAACAAATGCAAATACCTGTAAAAAGAAACCTGCTTGCCTAATGCCAAAAATTGTTTCCATTTATATTGTTGGTTGGATATTCATAATGTTAATGTATTTTCATTCCAGGAAGACCCTTCGCAAAATCCAGGCCAACTTGAAGAAAGAGTTGACCGAATCTTCAAACTTCAGTCTGATGACCCATACCTTTGGACCAGCCGCTATAGATTCGGTCAACACATTTGAATGAGCAAAGCTTGGCCAAAATGAAAACTGATATGCTCTAAATATATCAAAATTGTTCTTATTTTTATAAGAACATACTTCATCCCCGGAGGGGGGGGGGCTTATTTTGGAGCTTTTTCTGATAAGAGGACAAATAATACACACTAGAATGCATAGCCTATGTATATGTGTTGCTAAAGTTAAATAAATGTATTGGTTTAAAAAAAAAAAAACTGTTTATCTAAAATTTGCCTTTATCCTTTTTCTTTTTTTTTACTGGATATGCCAAGGGTATGTCAGTAGTTTCTCTAGCTGTGGGGGGTCTAGTGCTGCCTGAACGTTTCCTGTTTGGAAAGAGTGGTCGGACTTTGCGTCCATTATCTGTATTAACAACATTGGCTGATTCCACCGTTTTGTTTGTTTCTGAAACCAGCGTGTGCAGCTCATCTATCTTTTTACTTATGTCACTTGGAATGGATGTCCATTCTTAAACGGAGTCCATTATTTTCTTTATTTTCTTAACATCCTGGTTTTCGTTGAATTCAGTTCTGTTAACATTGTGTTGGTGGATCTGGGGTTGTGTTGATGATTCCAGGGTTTCTTGGCTTTCCTGAGGTTTCCCCTCGTCAGGTGAGGCCTCAAGTCTGACATTCTTCATACGGCCCGCATCTTGAAGGGTCTTCATGACTGAAAAGTAGTTTTCAGCTTTACCAAGAAGCACTTCAATCAAGTCATCCACTCGCCTATTCCTGGAGGCAGCTAAAACTGATACTTCAGGCGGTGGAAAAATCTGAAAACAGTTGAAATGACCATTAACTTTACAGCTGGAAACATGTTTAATGTTACGTTTAAAGACTGGTTTGCAAAAACACTAGGATACCTGTTGTTCACATAATCTGTAGCCTAATGTCCGACAGGCAAAAATGTCATGATAAATCACAAATAAATCTACTTTTATTTATTTTTTCTCTTATATTTATACTATGTAATAGATATATTAAATAATATAAATGTATTTCTATATTTATAATTCCATTTTGATATTCAGCAGACTACAACAGGATACATTGAATTAAGCACAGTGTTCCATTTCGAAGCATAGATCCCTGAAAACTTTGCCAACCAAATCTACCAAAAGAGGGTTGAAATAAGAATTATACCTTTCGATAACATTGTTTGTTTCAGACTTTGCATGATCGAAGCAGCGGCCGTAGTCACACCACATATAGCCAATATTTTCCCAGTGCTTTTGGAAATACTGGCACACTGAAGGGTATTGCTTAAATACTATTGCTTAAACACTCTGCTGATCTGGCTCTGTACTCCTCCTCCTAAGACAAATGTAAGCAATTAACGTTGGAGATGAAGTAAACATGGAGATGTTACAACGCCTGTTGCTCATAGCACTAGTGCTTATTCATGTCTCTTGTCCTCTTATTTCGGTTATTTCAGTTATAATATTTCAGTTATTCAGTCCCTCATCACCTTTGCGCTAGCTAGCTCGCACTCCACTGGAGAGTAAACAAACAGTGCGCCCCACAATGCACAGCGCATCTGACTACGGGTCTTTTTTTAGGTCAAACATGTTGCGTCCGTCCGAGAACGGGCGGTTTCACACAACTGGAGCGCCCTAGAAATCGGTTGTGACCGCTCCGAAAACACCTCTTCAGGAGGGTCTCGGAGTGGCTGTTTTAGTGCACACTTGTCTGCGATTGTTGTGTTCACACAGGCCCATACAGAGCGCTCTCGGGCCCAAAGCTCGTTGGTGCGCACAAACTGTGTTCGGAATCGCTCCCTATTCACTATATTGAACTATATAGGGCGTCAGCCATTTTGGGCTGAACGAGGGAGCGATTCCGAACACAGCTTGATCATTTTGTGTGCATAAACAGTGGCTAAGCATAAAACATAAACACACAGAGCTAGCTAACATACAGTGCTAACATAAACAGTGCTAGCTAACATAAGCAGTCGGCAACATTACAGTAACGTCAACATTACGGGTAAGAATGGGCTAATGTTAGCGAAGCTAGCCAAACTTACATCATCCACGAGATCCAAATTGTTGTCACGTCTCCAAATCCCCCAAGCTCCTCTTCTGATGAGCTGGACTCAAATACAGCCTCTAAAACCTCAGCACATCTCCTGTTTTTGTGTTTTTTGTCTTCTCCGGTAGCCTAAGTTCATTCAGTAACGTTAGCCCAGCCGGATTCAAAACATCCTCCCTAGTTGTTTGCCACCACATGGCCCAGGTTTATCCAATGGGGGGCTCTCTTGATAGAAAGTGGTGAATAATGTGGATGGTCATTGGTTTATTATGTCTGAGACTGATAGACAGCTGAATCCATGGGGAAAGCGCCAACCAATGGAGATTCAGAGAAGGCGGCGTAGGCCTTCAGGAACCAATCATAAACGCTGTAAATCTCAAGACACGAAACAGACCTTATACACAAAACAACGGTGTAAAATTATGTATATGATTTCTGTGCGTGTTGATATGGCTGAAAAATCAATAAAAACGTACGACGCCCGCGCCACCGCAGGCGCAGACTCCAGAGGGATAAAGCACAGTTCTTTTTACTCACACCAATGCTCCTATATAATTATAATTATATTATACTCCCAGTTTTGTTTTGTCCAGATTGCCAGTTGAACAAAAACGGTCCAAGTGCCAAGTGCAACATTGTAACATATTATTCCCTGAACCAATGCAAACGGTCTAGAGGGTTGAATAGCCTGCACCCCTAGTAATTTTGCATTCATTCAATAGCCTACATAAGCATTCACATCCATAAACATAAGGCTGTGTTTTCAAGACATTCACAGCATTTCAAAATTCAACATTTGCATCATAGACTATTGAGTGCTATTCGTTTGAAGACATTTGACCTGTGTTGAGCTGATAGCATACGTTTTGAGATTAAACATAGTTTTATCTAAATGAGCCATTGTGTGAGTGTAACCTTTTGCATTCATTGTTGAAATCACATATAGTCTACCACAAAAATATTATTGCTGTGCACATTCTTATATCCATATGTAAGGATGGATTATTCATTCAACCTTGATTCCTATAAAAAAAAAAAACATATTGATGAACCTAGGCGACATCTGCTGGGAGAAAGTAGCATTGCAGCCTTCAGGTCAGGTAAAAAAAGATGGCTGACCGGCTTTTAGCCAGAATACACTAAAAAAATGACCAAACTACCTTTTCCTGGTGGGATTTCGAAGTTTCAAAAACACTGACACGTAAAACGCACATATCTAGGAAAAGTCATGAAAGCAGGGCGCTGTAACTTGAACGGTTGCAGAGAATTATTTTTTAATGTAGTTGCATGGGTCACCTTGACCCACCCTCAGCTATTCTAGTGTTAAGCGATGGAATCCAAAATTCTTTCCCCACCCCCTGTCAATATAACAGACAAATATGTGCCTAAAAAGTTTCAATACACTTACTGTTGTACTAGCTTTCAGCTTACAAAAGAAAGAAATTATGTCAGTTCCCTTCTGGTTGTTACAAGGCCCATGGACACCAGACTCGGTTCGTGATAGCCATCTGTTAACAGCCTGTTAGTGCAAGAGAAAAAGGTTACCAACATGTAATTTAGAAGGAGGCAGTAGAGCACGAGTGAACTGAGAGCAGCATATTTGAAAAGTAATGATAAATATGTCCTTCAGATTTAGGTGAACTGGATCATCTTTAAAGACTTTCAAGTTTATATACTGTATTTGTACCATTAGAAATGCCACTTTGCCTTTCTCGCTCATCTTGAACATGGAAAAGATTACGTACTTTAAAATCATCACTCCCTGTCAATGTCAGTCTATGCTATTTTATTTATTACAATGATGCGATGACACATTAGTATTTTATCGACTCTGCATCTAAAGGAGGGATTTATGTGGATTTTTGTGTTTTCTGCTGTAAATGTGTGTGCTGCTTATGTTTGAACCTGAGGTCTATATTATGGATGGATAGATGGATGGATGGATAGATAAATAGATACAGTAGATAGATAGATGGATGGATGGACGGATGGATAGATAAATACAGTAGATAGATAGATAGATAGATAAATGGATAGATATATAGATGGATTGTGTACATATCTGGTTCAAGCCATGTATTGTCTTTGTTACAGCTCATCTAATAGCAGCCTACATTCCTGTATTCTCAATTTTACATATCGACAGACTTAACAGAATCTTAATTCATAAGGTGCAGTGTTACCTGCAAGACATGGTACCAGCACAGAAGGATGGCGGACTCTGGAAAAACATTCCTCAGTGCATTTATTTCTGCTTAATCCTTTTCAACCATGAACGACCTAAAAGAAAAATCAAATAAAGTGAAGATCATGAACAAAAATCATTTTGCTAAAAATAAATTGTACATAAATATGCTGGCTCTATTACGTTGTCCCATTTGTAAATTATACCTGTACATGAAGGCCTAAATTATACATTAGGCTCTAGGCCTAATGGGAAAAAAGTTCAAAGGTTTCTATAGCAATAGAAACAGTATGATTATTATAAATAAATTCAAGTATACTAGTCAAATATACAGTAATAATAATACTTATCAATATTTCATCTTTACCTTGGAGGAGTTGGAAAATGTTTTCGAAGTTCTCCAAGAACTTTTTCCGGAGTTTTGTGGCTGACAATAGCATAGGCCACGGGGACCCCACACCCATGGTCATCTCTTACAACAAGGGTGAACAAAGGGAAGGAATACTGATTCACACAGTAAGTAGTGTCAACAAAAACAATTTGCTTTCCATGTTTCTCCAAGTTGGACTTCATCAGGGGCGTCTGCAAACAATGATCAGCTCCTGGTCAGAAGTGTAAGGTTGGTAGAACAGGACATGCTGTTGGAGAGGTCCACTGAGTAGGGCATCTACACTCTGACTGTCATTACAGTGAAAGTGCTTCCTTCTACTCATGCTTGTTCGAATGTTATCAATATCACTGGGCGTGATAAAATATTCTCTGTCATGCACATTACTGTGTCCATTGTTTCTGGCCCACTTATGGTATTCTGTCAGTATAGTGCATGGTTTAGTTCCAAGTGAAAGCAATTCTTCCACCTTCAATCTTAGGTCCTGACATTTGTAGTAGGTATGTGGATCCTTTGGATCAGCGGGGTCATGGCCAATATGCTGACTATAGACACGCTGCACAACAACAGTGTAACCCTCCCAGTCATTGATAACTTTAAACAAAACGTAAGCCCCACACCCTACCCCTCTGTAGCTTTTCCCTTTACCCCCAGCCCTAATGCAGTTAAATCTGTAATAATTATTTTGCTTGTCTTTGCTGGACGCAACATTAAAAGGCTTGTAGTGGTCTTCCAGCATATGTAATTTGTCCTTGATGTAGCTGAATGGCTCTTCAAGTGGTTTTGCCACAAAAACTTCAACTGTGGTGTCTTTAGGTGTTCTCTTTTTTTCATCTTTCAGAACTGTTCTTATTATTATTTCTTCCATTTCTGAAATTAAACATACATTGAATAAGTGTTTATTTATTTACTCAATTCACTTATGTGTTTTTATCATATATAGAAAAAATGACACTTAACTCCTGGCCAAAACCACTGTCCAGGACAAACATGTATATGAGGCCCAGGACAAACATCTATATGATGACCCAGGACCAACATGTATGATGACCCAGGACAAACATCTACATGATAACCCAGGGCAAACATCTACATGATAACCCAGGAAAAACATTTTTATGATGGCCCAGGGCAACCATTAATTGGCCTATCTGCTTACTACTGTATATGCTGATCCAGGACAAACATATACATGAAAGCACATTTGTCTACAGTATATGTAATTGATATAATCCATAATGTCACAAAGCAAGACATTCTGCATTTAAATTAATGGCAAATACATCACTAATGTGCTTATGTAGCTTTCTACAGAAAACATCTGCAAGTTGGCCATCTAGCTAGGCTAACATTAACTAGCTACTGTAGCTATCTTTTCGACACAAAACCGATTTGGAAAAACATAAAAAATGTCTCACAAAAGCCACGGTCAAACATTTGTTTTTGTTTATATGTAACAAGAAGACATTTAAAACATCTGTAGCTAACAGTTAACATTTCAGCGCTGAAGGGCACTCTTGCTTAGTTGCTAAGGTTAGCTGTTTTGTAGATTTCCACCAGCTAGATTCCACTGGGCCTTTCTGTAACACAAATGTACTCAATCTCAGACAATCACATTATAATAGAATAAAAAATACTAATAATTACCTTTGAGTTAGTTGCCACTGGCAAGTGCTTTCTCCAACTTTCTCTTCCCGCTTTTTTGGGGGGGAATTTCTAGCTATGACATCACAACAACGTGATTGGTCCATTGCAGTGATGGTCCTGGAACAACATTTTTATAATGCTCCAGGAATGAGTCCAACACGACAATATCAGATTGTGTATAGTTCTACCTTCAGTGTTGTTAAACTAATAAGTTCTACCTTTACAGCGATTTAAACTGATCAGTTCTACCTTTACCATAGTACCTGTGTTAATACATTAGTAATCCACTCAATTGTACTTAGTCCTACCATCAGTGTTCTTAAGTTCTACCTTTACAGTGTTTTAAACTGCTCAGTTCTAGTACCATGGTAACAGTGTCATGGCAAGGTGGGGTTGTGAACAGGGCTCTTGGAGGACAAGATGGACAGGACATTTCAAGGTCCAGTAAGACATTTCAAATTAGCCTACTCCCTGCCTACCTCAACGGATACCAGCCCAAAGCACCCCAGCACCTCAGAGCAGGTTCAGCACATCACCTTAATACCCATTCATCAGTGACGTAGCAGCGCAGCTGACTTCAATCCAATCCCCACTGCTGCAAGAATCCTGGTCTTACCTTCATTCGTCACCAGATCTTCCCATACTCTACATGATTGTGGCAAGTCCTTAGCCAATTTAGCCTACTCATCAGAGTTCGCGTTTATAGTGCTAGCCTTACCTTGCTTGTTATGGTCGTACTGTAACACTTTTTCCTCTGTCCTTCCAGAACTGGTAGCTGTGCCGCCTGCCTGCTTCCTCTCCCAGGTGTCCTCACCAGCCTTGTTTATACCTGCCTGAGTATGTAACACCTGGCAAGGCATTAACCTTTCCCCCCAGACCTGTGAGCCTGCTTCCTCACCAACCCAGCCCCTTACAGCTACTTCCAAGAGCTGCCACAGTTCAGCTCTGGCCTGGCTACATGGACATCAGAGATACGTCATGGTGAAGGTAAGAGATATTTTGAAGATATGAAAAATGCACTTGCACAATGCCTTTTGGAATATAGCGTGGTTGAGAGACATTGTGTAAGTGCACACTTTGCCATCAACACTCTATCGAAATTGACATGCTATGCAACATTCCGTGGAGAGATCTGAGCATAAGTTTAAATGGTAATGGGGAGTGAACTCAATGATGTGGCACAAGCAATTTAAACTTGTATTTTGCATCATATTAACGCAAACGTTTCTGGTGGCCCTTATAGGTAACACTTTTTATTTGGCAGTATGATTGACTCTATAGGCTATAGTGCTTTATTTTACACCCCGGTCAAGTGTGCATCAATGAGAAACGCCGATGCCACTATTTCACCATTTATGTTTCAGCAGAATCCAGTGTGCTGCCTATCCCCCACGGATTTTCTCTGTTCCTCTCTCTTCTGTGCTGGAGTTCTTTTACGAACTTGATGGCGTCAGCATGATCTTTATATTAAAACTGTTATTATCATCAAATGTGTGTGCAAAAATCCTGACTGAAACCAAAATGTTTGCTTTCAACAGCATCAGCACAGAGTCGATAGGGAGGTGGAGATATTGGGGGTGATGGCGCTCCAAAGTGGGGAAAAGGAGGTGCTTCTGGTGGATGACTCCACCCTCACAATCAAGGGACCTCTCTGGGAACAAACATTTCCCAATGGACTGACCAATGTTCCCTGCCGGGTGGTCGTAACCGAAAGTGGCGGTGTAATTGATGGCCTCCTTGTAATTTAATTTGATTATTTTCGTGTAAATATGTTGTAGCCTATTGTGTAGTTCTTCTTAATCAGTTCAGTTAAGTATTTAAACAGTTCACTTGAGTATTTAAACCAATCAGTTCAGTTAACATAACACTTGAGTATCTAAACCAATCAGTTCAGTTAACCTAACACTTGAGTAGTTAAACCAATCAGTTCAGTTAACCTAACACTTGAGTATTAAATCAGTTCAGTTAACCACTACTGTGGTTTTGCACTTGAGTGTTTTCAAAACTAATCAGTTCTACCTTAACCACTACTATGGTTTTGCAGTTCAGTGTTTTCAAAACTAATTAGTCCCTCCTTTACCACTACTGTGGTTTTGCAGTTCAGTGTTTTCAAAACTAATCAGTTCTACCTTTACCACTACTGTGGTTTTTCACTTACAGTACAACTGCCTTTATCTAGTGTGCACACGCGTAACAACTATGTATGCATATCACTTGCACATACTGTATGAGACAAAGATCCCTGAAAATATGTTTGGTTGATAAATATTTTGTTATACTTTGAACCGTGGTGTGTCTCCTTTTTGTTGTGGCCATTTGAGCCAGGTCATGACAAGTTCTGTGATGCGCCCTAAAGTGTTATCTAATTTGTGTAAATGTCATTGTTTGTTTTTAGTTTTTTAGTGTTTGGTTTTAGTGTGTTAAATTCATAATTTGAGAAAGTGTCTGCATTTCCTTTTATCTTTTACAATTAAACCAGAGTAATAGCAGTTTTTCGACAGTAGGTAGTCCATTTCAGGGGCCTGGAGGCGTGCAGGTACTGTAGGGGTGGCATTCTACAGCCGATCACCCTCTCAGCTGAGCGGATGATGCGTTGCAGTCTAGCTTTATCTTTTGGGGCGGAGAACCAGATGGTGATGGAGGAGGGGAGGATGGACTTGATGATGGACGTATAGAAGAGTAGCATCATTGCCTTTGGCATGTTGAATTTCTTCAGCTACCTCAGGAAGTACATCCTCTGCTGTGCTTTTTTTGGTGAGAGAGCTGATGTATAGCTCCCACTTGAGGTCCTGGAAGATGGTGGAGCCCAGGAAGTGGAAGGAGTCAACAGTGGTGACTGGGGTGTCATTCAGTGTGTGTGTGTGTGTGTCTCTGTGCGCGCGTGTGTGTGTGTGTCCCAAGCTGGCTGCGTGCCTGCATGAGAAAACTATGAATGTTACAGCTTATATATTGACACCATAGGAATCCTGAGAACTTGCAGAACATTTCTATGTATAATATGTCTGTATAGCTTAAACACTGTATCTTCTGCCCTGTCCATGTGTAATAGTAGCCCACACAGCTGAGACAGAGCTAAACATACTCCAATTAACACCTGAGACGGCAGTGACAGTTTAGGTGCCTTTACTGAAGCCTTTTTGTGAAACTGCAACATAAGAATGAGACAACAAACAACCATATGAATATACATGAAAACGCATGAGACAATGCAACTGATAATTACATGACATGAATGCATCCTAATTACATATTCCATGTGACAAGATACACACCAAATGAACCACCAAACTACCAAGACACAACACTTAATATCAATAATAATCTCTACACAATACAGGTAGCTAACGGCAGGGCTAGGGTTAACAGCTAGCTAGTAACGTTGCATTGCTAGCATAAACAACAGCTAGAGTGGCTATAACATACTAAAACAAACAAAACTGACATCTTATCACAACAATCCAAGCAATAGACATAAATATCCTGTTGCTACTTACAGACTGTTCCAAATCAAGGGCGAAATCAAGAAGAGAAAGAACACATGAAATTCTCCAACTCTGTTTCTCTGTCAAAAACGGAGACTCCACTGACTGACCAGAAGTTCAGATAGATAATAACATCCACCAGTAGGTGGCGCCAAAACCATGCAATTTAGCCACAGGGACCAGAATACTGTAGGCATGGCGACAAGTTAGAAAAAGGGTTAACATGCAAAATGAGCAGCTCAAAAGTTAGTGCGGCACCATATGTCTCAATGGGGAGCGCAGTTGCCGAACAAATCGTCATACCTCAAAAATGGTAAGTCACACAGCTTAGATACTTACATTGTACAAATCAGCACAGTTATGGGAACGTTTCGATATATAATATGTGTATGAGCTGTTAAAACTGTAGGCATAGCGACAAGTTAGAAAAAGAGTAAAAATGCAAAATTAGCAGCTCAAAAGCTAGAGTGCGTTGCCATACGTTTAAATGGGGAGCGCAGTTGCCGAACAAATCGTCATACAGCAAAAACTACAAGTCACACAGCTTAGATACTTACATTGTACGAATCAGCAGTTGTGTGAAAGTTTTGATGTATAATACGTGTGTGAGCTTTCAAAACTGTAGAAGTACCAGGAGTTTACAAAATGTGTAAATATTTTCAAAGCAACAGCTGCCACCACTCTAAAAACATAATGATACTGAACATTCCACCAGCAGTTTCAATGGCACAAAAATTACGTTTAAAAGTTAAATTACTAAAAAACGTTAAAAAAATATCAAAAATCTGAATACATCCGTTAAAGAGCTAAACAGCATGAACATTTTAAAGTTTGAATGAAGTTTCTAGCACAAAGTATGAAGAAGTTATAAAGGAGACAAAAAACGGGGAGAATAAGAATAATAATAAAGAAAGAAATAGTGGGAATATCACAAGTTGGGCTAGCTTTTGCAAGCTAGCCCACCTAATAAGTACTGGTTTATTTACATGAATAGACAACATGAATGTAATGGTTAGAAATGTGCATCTGCCTCAGGGGGGCCCTCCATCCAGCCCTCCACCCCGGGGACCCCCACCAAGCCCCTGGTCACACCCCAGCAGGCCCCCACCTCCCAACACAGGCCCATCCATACCCGGCTGTCGCAGCCCCCGCCCCTGCAGGCCCACCATCCAGTGGCTGCAGACAAGACAGCAAGCCAGGTGAGCACTCTCTCTCTCTCCAGTGACATCAGAAACCTTGTTCAAGTTCAAGTTGATTTGTGTATAATGATGGAAATCCTAGGCAACTTGAAAAAGTGCATTTGACATTTGGACTTGTTTACTCAGATCCTATCCTCTCTGTTCTTTCCCCTTTTTCTTTCTCCTAACCTAGCCTCCAATGGACATCCTCAAGATCGCCATGATGGAGGCAGAGATCGACCCCAGCAATGAACCCATGGTGCTCGACTCCTCGAGCGACTGCAAAGAGGACCTAGATGTCATCGAAGAGTTGTAGAGTTATGAGTAATAGCTGACCTAGTTCTTCTCACTCAGCCATGTCCCTCAACATGTGGGGTCTGCTACACCATGTGTGCCAAGTCCACGGTCATGAGACAGTTGTGATTGATGGGTTTCTGCTAGTTTCTTTCACCAGGCAATTAGGCTACTGAACAAAGGACACTGGTGACCTGTAGCATACTGTTGCATAGACTGCACTAAGAACTGTATACTGATCACTTATAACACTTAACATTGAGATACGTATCGAGTAACAGGCTGAGCACTGTTATTATTGGGTAATGAGCCTAGCACAATCATTACTATGAGTACTGAGAACTTAAACATTGGACACTTGTATCTACGCTGCTATTACAATGCCACACATTGTATATTTGAGTACGATCAATGCTAGAGTACTGAGTACTGTGTTTTAAACATTGCATATCGTGGTGAGTGCTGCTACTACTATGTTGCACATGCGTGTATTAGTATTTGTGCAATCATTGCCATTGTAATTATTATTATTATTATTAACATTGAGTGTAATTATTGCCATTGCCGCTGCAAAGTCTCCATCAGGATAAAAAAAAAAAAAAAAAAGGATTTGATGAATATGTCAACAATAAAAACAGTAGGCTACATTCATTGCAGGTCAGATGACTATGGTTTGATACTTGCTGATAGAATTTGTTGTGTTTGTGTTGAGAGGGAACAATCAATGTGAGCAGCTGATACAGCAGGCCTGCTCATCTGAGCACAAGCCTGTCACTTCTGCAGGAGATATATCTTAAAACCCTACACCAATCACTAATTTTGAAATATCATCACAAACTCAGTTATTGGGAGTTGAGTATTGTTGGGATTGGTGTGAGGGGGAGGGGGACTTAGTGATAGGGAGGTTGCAAAAACAGTCTTTTTGTAAGCAGTCTGTTTCTCCTATGAAGTGATAGTAGACAGTCTTTTTCAGGACCACAGTTCTTATCAAAATTATTCTTGTTGAATGTAGCCAGTAAAGGCTTACCGAATGTTAAACAAAAAAAATGGGATACACTTGGAGTTCTATTTGGCTATCTAGCTAACGTAATGCAATTGTTAGCTAACGTTACGATCACAACCAACATCCGATTTCCTGTCAACTGCAGAGGTCACGTGATTTTCTGTCAATTGTGGAGTTGCCTCTTGCGCATGCTCACAAAAAACAACAGATTTCCTGTCAACTGCAGAGGTCACGTGATTTCCTGTCAACTGCGGAGGCGCCTCTTGCGGAGGTCGGACATTTTGTCTGCAGCCAGGTACTCTTGGGGAAAATATCTGACATGCCGGATATTTTGTCGGGAGGTCGTAGCCTCGTCATAGAACGTCGTAGCAATGAATCGCAGACCGTACACCTTCTCACACTGTGCGACTTGTGAGTCCCGATTTTGCATACGATAAGCCACGATTGTCTGAGACAACCCACGACCACCTTCCGACCTCAGAATCGTGGGTTTTATCGCACAGTGTACATGCGGCTTAAGTCGTGGCCACGATTTAGTATCTTGTGGCCACGAGATAAAAACTAATTCTCACCAATGTCACCAGAGGGACTCGGTAGGCTACAGTGTAGCAACGTTATTATTTCCTATGACTGCGACACTGACACTATACTACTACTGTGGACAGTGCTACTGCATAGCCTAAAATGGCAATAAATATCTTCTGATTTATACATGGATACCAACTGAGACTGTGTCTCTTTTACAGTGGTGTCCTAGTGAATGTGAACGTGACCTGAACATATTTCATTACTTAGCTTTAGGTTATTTTAACATTACTTCACATAACAATCTCTGAAATCATCTCCTTTTTAGGGTCACTTGACATGGCTGCTGAAAAAATAAGGGAGCTGGAGGCGGAGATGGGAAGACTTCGGCTGTCATCAGAGAGAAGGATAAGTGACCTAGAAGCTTTAGTTCAGAGGCTGACACAACGTCCTCTGACAATCAACCGGTTCTGTGCAACAGACGCATACTTCCGGTTCTAGGCAAGGCAAGGCAAGGCAAGGCAAGTTTATTTATATAGCACATTTCAGCCACAGGGCAATTCAAGGTGCTTTACATGAGAAATTAAAAGCATTAAAGGGTTCCACATATGCTAATTTAACCTACCTTCTATCTCTACCTTTGGTCCCGAAAATGTGTTCTATAATGTCCTTTGGTCTGAATAAACATGTATTTATTTATCAGGGCTATTTTAGTATCCCCCCCCCCCACCCCCAGGCTGAATTGACTTGATTCAGAGTATGCTAATTATTTATTTAAATTAGTTCCCGCCAGGTAATGTTACCGCCCACTTTGCTGTTTTGAAAAGATGGCAGCTAATTTGGTTCCTTACGATTTGGACCCGCCTAGCGATCCAGAAAACGACAACCACCAGCCGGATAATCCTCCAATATCAAATCGTTTGCAACAGGATGTTTCTGTGTAAATTATTGGTCTGGTGCAGGCTGGTAGCTAACCCCTTGCGATGCGATGCGTGTGCAATTTCGAAACAGGATGATCACGTTGCACAGAAAAAGATCTATACTGTAGCTTACCAGCAACTTGTTGGCTAATGTATACCCGAGCCTTTTTAGTTAAACCAGGAGGCTAAAATAGCAGTCACATAGGCCTAATGGTATTACCAAAATAGCAAATAGGCGAGCCAACTGTAAACAATCTAAGTGCCTGTTAGAATAATACTAACGTTAGCGCGCCGGCTACAACAGCCACCATCCACACACACAAAGCTCCACAACTCGTGGAGTTTGGTATTTTTGTACTTACAGTTTCAGCGTCTTCACGAACAGTTGGTATAGCATCGTTCCTTAGAAGCAGGAACTTTGCAAGTCCTTGTTCAAACTGGCCGAGATTTATGAACGATTCGCGAGTCAAGTGCGCAGCGCACACTAAGACTGATTTAGGAAGGGTTTTGGGAATATGAGAATTATAAATAAAATTCAACCACTTATCCTTTCTTTCATCGCGTGGGAGGGAGTGGAGAGGCTTGTTTGTTAGAGAACAGCCAAGGACATGGCACCGTTTACCAAATGTAATGTCCATCCTCGTAGGAGAGACTGGAGACGCGAGGCTAGGTAAATGATAAGGTGGCCTACGCAACAATCTAAATATGCTAATCAGGGGCGAAGTATGCAAATACTCAAAAAACGTGACGTCAGGGCCCCCACTTCCGGAAAATGAAGCAATTGATAGGAGGGGGGAGGGGGGGGGGAAGCGCTCACGGGCAATACAGAGAGAGCAGCGAGTGTTAGGAATTGGGACTGGGCATATCAGTAAGACTCTCAAAAACCGAAATGAGGGTGAAAAATACATTTTTGATTGAGTTTAGCATATGTGGAACCCTTTAAAACAAAAAGCAAGACATTATAGACATTTAAAACAAGAAGCAAGACAAACTAGGGCTGCGAGCAGCAGTGAGCGGGCCCTCGCACCCCACGCGGGTCGGGGTGTGGCGCCGTTAAAGGGTGTGCTATTTCGGTGTCCAGTACTGACAGAAACTTCCTGTCACCAGTAGGTGGCGCTCTAAGCGTGACTCAATACCGACGCATAGATGTGTTCAGGACGGTACCTTGATGAAGCGTGAGAAATGTTGTGTAAATCGGACAAAGTATGTAGGAGTTATGAGGACTTCCTGTAAGCAGTAGGTGGCGCTGTAGGTATGACGCAATACTGACCTACAGATGTGTTCAAGATGCGACCTTCATCAAGCATGAGCAATTTGGAGTAAATCGGATAATGTATGTAGGAGTTATGAGTATTTCCTGTTTCACCAGTAGGTGGCGCTGTAAGTGTAACTCAATACCGACGCATAGATGTGTTCAGAAGGTGACCTTCATGAAGCGTCAGCAATTTGGTGCAAATCGGATGATGTATGCAGGAGTTATGAGGACTTCCTGTTTCACCAATAGGTGGCGCTATAAGTATGACACAATACTGACACATAGATGGGTTCAGGACAGAACCGTCATGAAGCGTGAGATATATCGGACGAATTGGATAATGTATGGAGGAGTTATGAGGACTTCCTGTTTCACCAATAGGTGGCGCTATAAGTATGACGCAATACTGACACATAGATGTGTTCGGGACAGAACCGTCATGAAGCGTGAGATATATAGGACAAATTGGATAATGTATGGAGGAGTTATGAGGACATACTGTTTCACCAATAGGTGGCGCTATAAGTATGACGCAATACTGACACATAGATGTGTTCAGGACAGAACCTTCATGAAGCGTGAGATATATCGGACGAATTGGATAATGTATGGAGGAGTTATGAGGACTTCCTGTTTCACCAATAGGTGGCGCTATAAGTATGACGCAATACTGACACATAGATGTGTTCAGGACAGAACCGTCATGAAGCGTGAGATATATCGGACAAATTGGATAATGTATGGAGGAGTTATGAGGACTTCCTGTTTCACCAATAGGTGGCGCTATAAGTATGATGCAAAACTGACACATAGATGTGTTCAGGACAGAACCGTCATGAAGCGTGAGATATATCGGACAAATTGGATAATGTATGGAGGAGTTATGAGGACTTCCTGTTTCACCAATAGGTGGCGCTATAAGTATGACGCAATACTGAAACATAGATGTGTTCAGGACAGAACCGTCATGAAGCGTGAGATATATCGGACAAATTGGATAATGTATGGAGGAGTTATGAGGACTTTGTGTTTTATGGCGAAATGTCAAACTTTGGCGGGGCGCCACGGCAAGGGTGTTTGGTGAAAACTCAATTTTTTTGATAACTTTTGATCACAAAGGTCTTAAGATGAAGCTGACCCGATATGAAGTTGATCGGATGAAATCTGTAGGAGGAGTTCGTTAAAGTACGAGGCATGGAAATGTTAAAAACAAGGGGAAAATGGCACATTAAGAGCAAAATGGCGGACTTCCTGTTGCATGTTGGGTATAGCTCCAAGAGACATTTTAGTGTGTCTCGATGAAATACATATGCCCTCCGAATTTCGTTCGCATACATCAAACTGAAAGGTGGGGCTCGCCATTTTAAACTTTCCAGGGGGCGCTCTTGAGCCGTTTTGCCACGCCCATTTCCGTCACCCATGAATTATCAAATTTTTCACCGGGACTGACGTATCTGCAAAGTTTCATCCGTTTTCATCGATGTTTAGGCCGCCAAAAAGGCATTTGTTTGGGGAGAAGAAGAAGAAGGTAGGAGAATAATAATAACTAGTGCTGCGAGCAGCAGTGAGCGGGCCCTCGCACCCCACGCGGGTCGGGGTGTGGCGCCGTTAAAGGGTGTGCTATTTCGGTGTCCAGTACTGACAGAAACTTCCTGTCACCAGTAGGTGGCGCTTTAAGCGTGACTCAATACCGACGCATAGATGTGTTCAGGACGGTACCTTGATGAAGCGTGAGAAATGTTGTGTAAATCGGACAAAGTATGTAGGAGTTATGAGGACTTCCTGTAAGCAGTAGGTGGCGCTGTAGGTATGACGCAATACTGACCTACAGATGTGTTCAAGATGCGACCTTCATCAAGCATGAGCAATTTGGAGTAAATCGGATAATGTATGTAGGAGTTATGAGTACTTCCTGTTTCAACAGTAGGTGGCGCTGTAAGTGTAACTCAATACCGACGCATAGATGTGTTCAGAAGGTGACCTTCATGAAGCGTCAGCAATTTGGTGCAAATCGGATGATGTATGCAGGAGTTATGAGGACTTCCTGTTTCACCAATAGGTGGCGCTATAAGTATGACGCAATACTGACACATAGATGTGTTCAGGACAGAACCGTCATGAAGCGTGAGATAAATCGGACAAATCGGATAATGTATGGAGGAGTTATGAGGACTTCCTGTTTCACCAATAGGTGGCGCTATAAGTATGATGCAATACTGACACATAGATGTGTTCAGGACAGAACCGTCATGAAGCGTGAGATATATCGGACGAATTGGATAATGTATGGAGGAGTTATGAGGACTTCCTGTTTCACCAATAGGTGGCGCTATAAGTATGATGCAATACTGACACATAGATGTGTTCAGGACAGAACCGTCATGAAGCGTGAGATATATCGGACAAATTGGATAATGTATGGAGGAGTTATGAGGACTTCCTGTTTCACCAATAGGTGGCGCTATAAGTATGACGCAATACTGACACATAGATGTGTTCAGGACAGAACCGTCATGAAGCGTGAGATATATCTGACAAATTGGATAATGTATGGAGGAGTTATGAGGACTTCCTGTTTCACCAATAGGTGGCGCTATAAGTATGACGCAATACTGACACATAGATGTGTTCAGGACAGAACCGTCATGAAGCGTGAGATATATCGGACAAATTGGATAATGTATGGAGGAGTTATGAGGACTTCCTGTTTCACCAATAGGTGGCGCTATAAGTATGACGCAATACTGACACATAGATGTGTTCAGGACAGAACCGTCATGAAGCGTGAGATATATCGGACAAATTGGATAATGTATGGAGGAGTTATGAGGACTTCCTGTTTCACCAATAGGTGGCGCTATAAGTATGACGCAATACTGACACATAGATGTGTTCAGGACAGAACCGTCATGAAGCGTGAGATATATCGGACAAATTGGATAATGTATGTAGGAGTTATGAGGACTTCCTGTTTCACCAATAGGTGGCGCTATAAGTATGACGCAATACTGACACATAGATGTGTTCAGGACAGAACCGTCATGAAGCGTGAGATAAATCGGACAAATCGGATAATGTATGGAGGAGTTATGAGGACTTCCTGTTTCACCAATAGGTGGCGCTATAAGTATGATGCAATACTGACACATAGATGTGTTCAGGACAGAACCGTCATGAAGCGTGAGATATATCGGACAAATCCGATAATGTATGGAGGAGTTATGGGGACTTCCTGTTTCACCAATAGGTGGCGCTATACGTATGACGCAATACTGACACATAGATGTGTTCAGGACAGAACCGTCATGAAGCGTGAGCTATATCGGACAAATTGGATAATGTATGGAGGAGTTATGAGGACTTCCTGTTTCACCAATAGGTGGCGCTATAAGTATGACGCAATACTGACACATAGATGTGTTCAGGACAGAACCGTCATGAAGCGTGAGATATATCGGACAAATTGGATAATGTATGGAGGAGTTATGAGGACTTCGTGTTTTATGGCGAAATGTCAAACTTTGGCGGGGCGCCACGGCAAGGGTGTTTTGGTGAAAACTCAATTTTTTTGATAACTTTTGATCACAAAGGTCTTAAGATGAAGCTGACCCGATATGAAGTTGATCGGATGAAATCTGTAGGAGGAGTTCGTCGAAGTACGAGGCATGGAAATGGTCAAAACAAGGACAAAATGGCACATTAAGAGCAAAATGGCGGACTTCCTGTTGCATGTTGGGTATAGCTCCAAGAGACATTTAAGTGTGGCTCGATGAAATACATATGCCCTCCGAATTTCGTTCGCCTACATCAAACTGAAAGGTGGGGCTCGCCATTTGAAACTTTCCAGGGGGCGCTCTTGAGCCGTTTTGCCACGCCCATTTCCGTCACCCATGAATTATCAAATTTTTCACCGGGACTGACGTATCTGAAAAGTTTAATCCGTTTTCATCGATGTTTAGGCCGCCAAAAAGGCATTTGTTTGGGGAGAAGAACAAGAAGAAGAACAAGAAGGTAGAACTAGTGCTGCGAGCAGCAGTGAGCGGGCCCTCGCACCCCACGCGGGTCGGGGTGTGGCGCCGTTAAAGGGTGTGCTATTTAGGTGTCCAGTACTGACAGAAACTTCCTGTCACCAGTAGGTGGCGCTCTAAGCGTGACTCAATACCGACGCATAGATGTGTTCAGGACAGTACCTTGATGAAGCGTGAGAAATGTTGTGTAAATCGGACAAAGTATGTAGGAGTTATGAGGACTTCCTGTAAGCAGTAGGTGGCGCTGTAGGTATGACGCAATACTGACCTACAGATGTGTTCAAGATGCGACCTTCATCAAGCATGAGCAATTTGGAGTAAATCGGATAATGTATGTAGGAGTTATGAGTATTTCCTGTTTCACCAGTAGGTGGCGCTGTAAGTGTAACTCAATACCGACGCATAGATGTGTTCAGAAGGTGACCTTCATGAAGCGTCAGCAATTTGGTGCAAATCGGATGATGTATGCAGGAGTTATGAGGACTTCCTGTTTCACCAATAGGTGGCGCTATAAGTATGACACAATACTGACACATAGATGTGTTCAGGACAGAACCGTCATGAAGCGTGAGATATATCCAAGCCCCCAGGAATCGAAATCTAAAGTGAAGGCCTATTGAACCGCGCCATCTTGGCTAGATTTGTAGTCACTTGGCTATTTCCGGTTACTTTTGACTTGCGCAGTTGAGCTTCTCTGGCCGACGCGCGTCCACGCACGTTCCCGGCTCTCCCCGCTTTGATTTAGCAATGAAAACCGGCTTGCATATTAACCTGTTTTTGTCAAATATATCAATTGGAGAAATTATTTTTTGATCCTGGCATCTTAGTTTTAACAGGTTAAATATAATTGAACATGTTTTGTTTGCTAGTAGATGGTATTCATTCCGTTCGCGATAACGTTATTGCAGCCAGGCTAAATTCCTCCAGGGAGCCAGTGACAGGCGAGTTGAAGAGCTTCACTCCCCGCCAGCAGGAGCTCTGGCCGCGGCTACCGCATCTCGGAAAACCCGCTGAGTTCGTGGCTGCTATTTCACACTCGCCCTTGATCAATCCCAATACCGATCCATGGTAACAATGAATCAATCGTTCAGATCAGATCGGCAGTGCTGCATGCATGTTACAACATCATTGTTACCTTTATTAACATAACCATAGCCTACATTTATCTCTCTAACGTTAGGCTATCCATCACACCAGTCGGCCATTCGATAAATGGAAGCGGTGAACGCCAACGTTGACTGAAAACACCCAAACTCAGTGTATCGTTTCATCTTCATGCTACACATCAACTCCTTTACATTGTATGTGAATAAATTCCTGTTATTCTAAAAATATCCCATTTCTGTCCATTCTTGGAAAAGGCTAATAATTGCTGTCAAAAGATCACTCCAGTTTATCACCGTATCCCACTACCATTTCAACTATGCACAGGAGGTTGTCTTGTGGTCATTTTCATTAAAAAATGATTAGCCTGATCAGTTTGTTGTATGTATTAAGCCCTTTTTGAGCGTTTTGTGTGCGTGCATTGTTAAGTGTAAGCTTATGCAGCCTACTCCAAACTTTAATGGTTACAGCAGTCTGAAACTGTGAAAGTCTTCATGTAGGCCTAGTTGTTATTTCCAAGTCTCCAATAGTTTAAGAAAATTTGTTTGGAAACACTACAATATGTGCCTTTAGCAGCTGTAGTAATGTAATAGTTAAATACCTAGCCTACTGTAATTTGGGTGTTTTCAGTCAACGTTGGCGTTCACCGCTTCCATTTATCGAATGGCCGACTGGTGTAAGATGGATAGATCTGAACGATTGATTCATTATTACCATGGATCGGTATTGGGATTGATCAAGGGCGAGTGTGAAATAGCAGCCAGGAACTCAGCGGGTTATCCGAGATGCGGTAGCCGCGGCCAGAGCTCCTGCTGGCGGGGAGTGAAGCTCTTCAACTCGCCTGTCACTGGCTCCCTGGAGGAATTTAGCCTGGCTGCAATAACGTTATCGCGAACGGAATGAATACCATCTACTAGCAAACAAAACATGTTAAATTATATTTAACCTGTTAAAACTAAGATGCCAGGATCAAAAAATAATTTCTCCAATTGATATATTTGACAAAAACAGGTTAATATGCAAGCCGGTTTTCATTGCTAAATCAAAGCGGGGAGAGCCGGGAACGCGCGTCTACATTTCAGAGAAATGTGAACTTTTTCGTGGACGCGCGTCGGCCAGAGAAGCTCAACTGCGCAAGTCAAAAGTAACCGGAAGGCCAGAAAAGCACAACTGCGCAAGTCAAAAGTAACCGGAAATAGTCAAATGACTACAAATTTTGCCAAGATGGCGCGGTTCAATAGGGCTTCATTGTTGATAGCGGCCAGTGAATGGAGTGGCTGTATCCAGTTTATATAATACATCCATGGATATATCGGACGAATTGGATAATGTATGGAGGAGTTATGAGGACTTCCTGTTTCACCAATAGGTGGCGCTATAAGTATGACGCAATACTGACACATAGATGTGTTCGGGACAGAACCGTCATGAAGCGTGAGATATATAGGACAAATTGGATAATGTATGGAGGAGTTATGAGGACATACTGTTTCACCAATAGGTGGCGCTATAAGTATGACGCAATACTGACACATAGATGTGTTCAGGACAGAACCTTCATGAAGCGTGAGATATATCGGACAAATTGGATAATGTATGGAGGAGTTAAGAGGACTTCCTGTTTCACCAATAGGTGGCGCTATAAGTATGACGCAATACTGACACATAGATGTGTTCAGGACAGAACCGTCATGAAGCGTGAGAAATATCGGACAAATCGGATAATGTATGTAGGAGATATGAGGACTTCCTGTTTCACCAATAGGTGGCGCTGTAAGTATGACGCAATACTGACACATAGATGTGTTCAGGACAGAACCGTCATGAAGCATGAGAAATATCGGACAAATTGGATAATGTATGGAGGAGTTATGAGGACTTCCTGTTTCACCAATAGGTGGCGCTATAAGTATGACGCAATACTGACACATAGATGTGTTCAGGACAGAACCGTCATGAAGCGTGAGATATATCGGACAAATTGGATAATGTATGGAGGAGTTATGAGGACTTCCTGTTTCACCAATAGGTGGCGCTATAAGTATGACGCAATACTGACACATAGATGTGTTCAGGACAGAACCGTCATGAAGCGTGAGATATATCGGACAAATTGGATAATGTATGGAGGAGTTATGAGGACTTCCTGTTTCACCAATAGGTGGCGCTATAAGTATGACGCAATACTGACACATAGATGTGTTCAGGACAGAACCGTCATGAAGCGTGAGATATATCGGACAAATTGGATAATGTATGGAGGAGTTATGAGGACTTCGTGTTTTATGGCGAAATGTCAAACTTTGGCGGGGCGCCACGGCAAGGGTGTTTAGTGAAAACTCAATTTTTTTGATAACTTTTGATCACAAAGGTCTTAAGATGAAGCTGACCCGATATGAAGTTGATTGGATGAAATCTGTAGGAGGAGTTCGTTGAAGTACGAGGCATGGAAATGGTCAAAACAAGGACAAAATGGCACATTAAAAGCAAGATGGCGGACTTCCTGTTGCATGTTGGGTATAGCTCCAAGAGACATTTTAGTGTGTCTCGATGAACTACATATGCCCACCGAATTTCGTTAGCCTACATCAAACTGAAAGGTGGGGCTCGCCATTTTAAACTTTCCAGGGGGCGCTCTTGAGCCGTTTTGCCACGCCCATTTCCGTCACCCATGAATTATCAAATTTTTCACCGGGACTGACGTATCTGCAAAGTTTCATCCGTTTTCATCGATGTTCAGGCCGCCTAAAAGGCATTTGTTTGGAGTAAAGGAGAAGAAGAAGGAGAAGAAGGAGAAGAACTAGGGCTGCGAGCAGCAGTGAGCGGGCCCTCGCACCCCATGCGTGTCGGGGTGCTGCGCCGTTAAAGGCTGTGCTATTTCGGTGTGCAGTACTGAGAGAAACTTCCTGCCATTAGTAGTTGGCGCTCTAGGCGTGACTCAATACCGAAGCATAGATGTGTTCAGGACGGTACCTTGATGAAGCGTGAGAAATGTTGAGTAAATCGGATAACGTATGTAGGAGTTATGAGGACTTCCTGTTTCACCAGTAGGTGGCGCTGTAAGTGTGACTCAATACCGACACATAGATGGGTTCAGAAGGCCACCTTCATGAAGCGTCAGCAATTTGGTGCAAATCGGATGATGTATGCAGGAGTTATGAGGACTTCCTGTTTCACCAATAGGTGGCGCTATTCGTATGACGCAATACTGACACATAGATGTGTTCAGGACAGAACCGTCATGAAGCGTGAGCTATATCGGACAAATTGGATAATGTATGGAGGAGTTATGAGGACTTCCTGTTTCACAAATAGGTGGCGCTATAAGTATGACGCCATACTGAAACATAGATGTGTTCAGGACAGAACCGTCATGAAGCGTGAGATATATCGGACAAATCGGATAATGTATGGAGGAGTTATGAGGACTTCCTGTTTCACCAATAGGTGGCGCTATAAGTATGACGCAATAGTGACACATAGATGTGTTCAGGACAGAACCGTCATGAAGCGTGAGATATATCGGACAAATTGGATAATGTATGGAGGAGTTATGAGGACTTCCTGTTTCACCAATAGGTGGCGCTATAAGTATGACGCAATACTGACACATAGATGTGTTCAGGACAGAACCGTCATGAAGCGTGAGATATATCGGACAAATTGGATAATGTATGGAGGAGTTATGAGGACTTCCTGTTTCACCAATAGGTGGCGCTATAAGTAGGACGCAATACTGACACATAGATGTGTTCAGGACAGAACCGTCATGAAGCGTGAGATATATCGGACAAATCGGATAATGTATGGAGGAGTTATGAGGACATCGTGTTTTATGGCGAAATGTCAAACTTTGGCGGGGCGCCACGGCAAGGGTGTTTGGTAAAAACTCAATTTTTTTGATAACTTTTGATCACAAAGGTCTTAAGATGAAGCTGACCCGATATGAAGTTGATCGGATGAAATCTGTAGGAGGAGTTCATCGAAGTACGAGGCATGGAAATGGTCAAAACAAGGACAAAATGGCACATTAAGAGCAAAATGGCGGACTTCCTGTTGCATGTTGGGTATAGCTCCAAGAGACATTTTAGTGTGTCTCGATGAAATACATATGCCCTCCGAATTTCGTTCGCATACATCAAACTGAAAGGTGGGGCTCGCCATTTTAAACTTTCCAGGGGGCGCTCTTGAGCCGTTTTGCCACGCCCATTTCCGTCACCCATGAATTATCAAATTTTTCACCGGGACTGACGTATCTGCAAAGTTTCATCCGTTTTCATCGATGTTTAGGCCGCCAAAAAGGCATTTGTTTGGGGAGAAGAACAAGAATAATAATAATCCTTCGAAATACAATAGGGCCTCGCACCGCCAGTGCTCGGGCCCTAATAATAATCCTTCGAGTTTCAATAGGGCCTCGCACCGCCAGTGCTCGGGCCCTAAATATAGCTGCAAGCAGCGATGTGGGGGCCAAGCGGGACGCACGACCAGCGCATCAAAGACAACAAGCAAAACATGTCAAAAGCCAGACATGGTTGAACAGGATTCGATCTCTGTACCTGCTGCTTGCAAGGCCGACACGCTAACCACTGTGCTACGCAGGATGTTGCGAAAGTGAACCACCCTAGTCCACAAGGCATGTGAGCCTTCCCTAACCCCGTGAGTCTGAGTCCTGAGCACTTAATTAATATCACCTGGCAGGGTTGCTTCCTCTTGGTAGAGTGAGAGGGGGGGGTGTCGTTGTTTAAATTGGCACACAGCGAAAAGTATACATAGCATAGCTCAACTATTTACTTCTTCAGAATCCAGACAATCACGCGAACATTTCCATGTATAAAATGTCCTTCGGTCTTCAGAAGTGTAGGAGAGGTGAAGAGTTAGAAACAGTTAGAGATTCTAGAGCGAAGAGAGATTTTCTAGAGCGTGGCTCCATTGATTTCAATGGAGGGGGGGGAGTCATTATTCGAACTGTCCCAGAGTGAAAAATATACATCGAAAAGCTTAGCTTTTTTGATTTTATGAATCCCAAGAGTCGTGTGAACGTTTTGATATATAAAATGTGTATGAGCTGTGAGAATTAGAAGAGGGATGGCAGTTTAGAAAATGTGTGACTTTTTCCAAAAACCTCTGAAACTGGTGAAATTGTGCAGAGGACAAAAAGTGTTTCTTTCATTCTGCAATCAAACAAATGAAGTAATAATGAAACCATGGGGTGAATTGAACTCGGCATGAGCCAGGGAATCCATTGCTACCATCATTTTGAAGATTGGACATACAGTTCAAAAGTTACTAGCATAAACGCAACTCCAACTTTGACACGCTGGTGGCGCTAGAGTGCACGAGATGTCAACGTAAGGCTTGGTGACAGATGTCATGGGTGTGTCCCGGATGAGTGTGCCAAATGTGGTTTTGATAGATTTAAACATTACTGAGATATGACCCCAGTTCCTGTTTTGCAGCTTTTCGGCCAATTTTGATTGGCTGTCACGAGGGAACGCAATGGACAATCCAAAATCCCTGTAAGACTTTTGTGGACATCGGTCTATAGATTGTGCATACTGCGTGTGGTGCAGATTGGTGAAAAAACCTAGGAGGAGATACATTTTGAGTGTTTTACACTAAATCCAATATGGCTGGAAATCCAATATGGTGGAAAATGATGTCATAGGGTGCGTTGAACTTGGCTTGAGCGAAGGAATCCAACGCTGCCTCGTTTTTGAAAATCAGGCTTACAGGTCAAAAGTTGCATGCACAAATGCACCTCCAACTTTGACAGGTTGGTGGCGCTAGAGCGTTCAAGCTGTGGACATGGGTCTTGGTGAGAAGACTTTGGGGACTGTCATGAATGAGTGTGCCAATTTTCCCAACTTTTTACCATACGGTTCTATAGGCTGCCATAGACTCCAATGGCAGAAGAATAATAATAAATATAGCTGCAAGCAGCGATGTGGGGGCCAAGCGGGACGCACGACCAGCGCATCAAAGACAACAACCAAAACATGTCAAAAGCCAGACATGGTTGAACAGGATTCGATCTCTGTACCTGCTGCTTGCAAGGCCGACACGCTAACCACTGTGCTAAGCAGGATGTTGCGAAAGTGAACCACCCTAGTCCACAAGGCATGTGAGCCTTCCCTAACCCCGTGAGTCTGAGTCCTGAGCACTTAATTAATATCACCTGGCAGGGTTGCTTCCTCTCGGTAGAGTGAGAGGGGGGGGGTGTCGTTGTTTAAATTGTCACACAGCGAAAAGTATACATAGCATAGCTCAACTATTTACTTCTTCAGAATCCAGACAATCACGCGAACATTTCCATGTATAAAATGTCCTTCGGTCTTCAGAAGTGTAGGAGAGGTGAAGAGTTAGAAACAGTTAGAGATTCTAGAGCGAAGAGAGATTTTCTAGAGCGTGGCTCCATTGATTTCAATGGAGGGGGGGAGTCATTATTCGAACTGTCCCAGAGTGAAAAATATACATCGAAGAGCTTAGCTTTTTTGATTTTATGAATCCCAAGAGTCGTGTGAACGTTTTGATATATAAAATGTGTATGAGCTGTGAGAATTAGAAGAGGGATGGCAGTTTAGAAAATGTGTGACTTTTTCCAAAAACCTCTGAAACTGGTGAAATTGTGCAGAGGACAAAAAGTGTTTCTTTCATTCTGCAATCAAACAAATGAAGTAATAATGAAACCATGGGGTGTTTTGAACTCGGCATGAGCCAGGGAATCCATTGCTACCATCATTTTGAAGATTGGACATACAGTTCAAAAGTTACTGGCATAAACGCAACTCCAACTTTGACACGCTGGTGGCGCTAGAGTGCACGAGATGTCAACGTAAGGCTTGGGGACAGATGTCATGGGTGTGTCCCGGATGAGTGTGCCAAATGTGGTTTTGATAGATTAAAACATTACTGAGATATGACCCCAGTTCCTGTTTTGCAGCTTTTCGGCCAATTTTGATTGGCTGTCACGAGGGAACGCAATGGACAATCAAAAATCCCTGTAAGACTTTTGTGGACATCGGTCTATAGATTGTGCATACTGCGTTTGGTGCAGATTGGTGAAAAAACCTAGGAGGAGATACATTTTGAGTGTTTTACACTAAATCCAATATGGCGGGAAATCCAATATGGTGGAAAATGATGTCATAGGGTACGTTGAACTTGGCTTGAGCGAAGGAATCCAACGCTGCCTCGTTTTTGAAAATCAGGCTTACAGGTCAAAAGTTGCATGCACAAATGCACCTCCAACTTTGACACGTTGGTGGCGCTAGAGCGTTCAAGCTGTGGACATGGGTCTTGGTGAGAAGACTTTGAGGACTGTCATGAATGAGTGTGCCAATTTTCCCAACTTTTTACCATACGGTTCTATGGGCTGCCATAGACTCCAATGGCAGAAGAATAATAATAAATAAATAATAATAATAAGAAAAGGTACAAGAACAATGGGTGCCAGCGCTTAGCGCTTCGCTGCTTGGCCCCCAATTAAAGCTGCAAGCAGCGTTGTGGGGGCCAAGCTGACAACGCAAAAGAGGAAGCAAATACGACTGATGTTTTGAAGGCTTTAGAGATATGTTTGTCGGACTGCAACTACACTGCAGACTTGGTAAACACACCAAACGTTATAACCACTGTAAACTTCAACCACTGCAAACTATGAAAATCATTCAGCTCAATAAAACAAGAAAAGTAGGCTGGTCTAATACTCAACACTCGTGGGCAGCGGATGAGAGCTAAAGTCTTTCCCACACCCGTGTGGCCAGCCCGTTCGTGGAAATTCTGCCACACCTTCTCTTTCAAGGCTGTAGGGAGGACCAGCTGAAAGATGGAGTTTGCGGTGTTGGGGTCCCTCACACACTGATGCAAGACTCCCTCCCTCAGAGTCAGCCTCTATCTCTCCTTGAGGATCTGCCGAGTGTCACGTTGCAGGGCGATCCTTTCTGTAGCACTGGGCGGTTTCCCTGTCTGCAAGGATAACAGCATGTGGCGAATCATGTCATCTTTTTTGCTGGGCGTCCTTCCATTCTCCAGGGGGTTCGGCCCAGCTGCACTTCTTCTAGGTCAACTTGGACAGGAGAGTTAAGCATTTCTGGGCATGGGTTTTCCACCCCGGTGAGAAAAGTCTTCAGGGCCAGGATCTCCTCCTCTTCACCATCCTCTCCTCCATCCACAGGTACACGAGATAGGGCATCAGCATTAACATTGGTTTTGTCAGGCTGGAACTTGATGTTGAAGTGGTAGTTGTAGAGTCTGGCTGCCCACTGTTGCTCCAAGCTTCTCAGGTTCACCTCCTGTAAGTTTGCGAGAATGTTGTTGTCAGTGAACACTACAAAATGGGAGCCTAGAGTGGAATTTCTTGCTGCACCAGCGAAAGACGGCCTACCTTCTGATAGCAATGAAGGTAAACAGGAGTCTGGCCAGTGTTCTTCACTTCTTCACTTGCACCTTCCCATTCAGACAAACTAGACTCCATTGAATCTTCAAAACCTTCCCCTACTCCACAGAAGTCTACACCCACTCACTGCATTTCCTTTACCCACTTTGACTATTTGTACACGGCCATGAACATGGCAAACAATACGCAACCAAGTTCCGTCTGCTGCATTTTACACAAGAGGAGCGCATTACTGTACTATATGTGATTGTCTGTACTGTATGTGCTTGTGTCTATGTAATTGTGTCTATTGTATGTTATGTTCTCTGCTGTACTGTATGTCTGTGATTGTCTACTGTATGTGCTTCCGTCTGATTTTCTCTACTGTATGCAATTGTCTATGTGATTATCTTTACTGTATGAGCTTGTCTATGTGATTGTCTCTACTGTATGTGCTTGTCTGGATAATCGTCTCTACAACAAAACCCATGAATATGATGTACCGTACTGTAAGATGCCTCCCCCACATGGCAAACATTTGTAATACACACATATTACTTACTCTAAACAATAGGCACACGAGTCCCTGGTCTGTGAGCCAAATTTCACAACTTTTAACTGGCAGGAGCGACCTACAATGATTCTGTTGTCTGCCATTGACTTCCACAGCAGCATATTACAATAATTATAAGAATGCACTTTGGATGAACGGGAATCGAACCCTGAACTCGCTGCTTGCGAGACTGACGCGCTACCCGCTATGCCACAACGGATCTTACAAAGTGCGTCGCAGATTTGAGTGGATAATGTCAGCTTCTGCTTCCTCTTGGTAGAGTGAGTCCTGAGCCCTTAATTAATGTCACCTGGTAGGGTTGCTTCCTCTCGGTAGAGTGAGAGGGGGGGGTGTCTTTGTTTAAATTGGCACACAGCGAAAAGTATACATAGCATAGCTCAACTATTTACTTCTTCAGAATCCAGACAATCACGCGAACATTTCCATGTATAAAATGTCCTTCGGTCTTCAGAAGTGTAGGAGAGGTGAAGAGTTAGAAACAGTTAGAGATTCTAGAGCGAAGAGAGATTTTCTAGAGTGTGGCTCCATTGATTTCAATGGAGGGGGGGGGGTCATTATTCGAACTGTCACAGAGTGAAAAATATACATCGAAGAGCTTAGCCTTTTTGATTTTATGAATCCCAAGAGTCGTGTGAACGTTTTGATATATAAAATGTGTATGAGCTGTGAGAATTGGAAGAGGGATGGCAGTTTAGAAAATGTGTGACTTTTTCCAAAATGCGCCTTTCAGCACTCTGAAACTGGGGAAATTGTGCAGAAGACAAAAAGTGTTCCTTTCATTCTGCAATCAAACAAATGAAGTAATAATGACACCATGGGGTGTTTTGAACTCAGCATGAGCCAGGGAATCCATTGTTACCATAATTTTGAAGATTGGACATACAGTTCAAAAGTTACTGGCATAAACGCAACTCCAACTTTGACACGCTGGTGGCGCTAGAGTGCACGAGATGTCAACATGAGGCTTGGTGACAGATGTCATGGGTATGTCCCGAATGAGTGTGCCAAATGTGGTTTTGATAGATTAAAACATTACTGAGATATGACCCCAGTTCCTGTTTTGCAACTTTTCTGCCAATTTTGATTGGCTGTCACATGCGAACACAATGGATAATCAAAAATCCCTGTACATCCTTTGTAGACATTGGTGTATAGATGACATCCACCGATGTTCATGCAAATTGGTGAAAGTTCCTAGGAGGAGATACATTTTAAGGGTTTTGCACATCATTCAAAATGGCGGAGAAGCCAAGATGGCCACAATGACGTCATAGAGTGCGTTGAATCCGGCTTGAGCCAAGGAATTGAAGGACACCTGAAGTTTGAAAATTGGACTTGCTGAAGAAAAGCTGCATGCATAAATGCACCTCCAACTTTGACACGTTGGTGGCGCTAGAGAGGGTGAGGTGTGGACATGAGACTTGGTGAGGAGGGTCAGGGCACTGTCCCGAATGAGTGTGCCATTTTTCATAACTTTCTACCATAAGCTTCTATGGGCTGCCATAGACTACAATGGCAGAAGAATAAAGAGAAACGGTACAAACTTAATGGGTGCCTGCGCAGCTGTGCTGCTTGGCCCCCAAATATAGCTGCAAGCAGCGATGTGGGGGCCAAGCGGGACGCACGACCAGCGCATCAAAGACAACAAGCAAAAAATGTCAAAAGCCAGACATGGTTGAACAGGATTCGATCTCTGTACCTGCTGCTTGAAAGGCCGACACGCTAACCACTGTGCTACGCAGGATGTTGCGAAAGTGAGCCACCCTAGTCCACAAGGCATGTGAGCCTTCCCTAACCCCGTGAGTCTGAGTCCTGAGCACTTAATTAATATCACCTGGCAGGGTTGCTTCCTTTCGGTAGAGTGAGAGGGGGGGGTGTCGTTGTTTAAATTGGTACACAGCGAAAAGTATACATAGCATAGCTCAACTATTTACTTCTTCAGAATCCAGACAATCACGCGAACATTTCCATGTATAAAATGTCCTTCGGTCTTCAGAAGTGTAGGAGAGGTGAAGAGTTAGAAACAGTTAGAGATTCTAGAGCGAAGAGAGATTTTCTAGAGCGTGGCTCCATTGATTTCAATGGAGGGGGGGGAGTCATTATTCGAACTGTCCCAGAGTGAAAAATATACATCGAAGAGCTTAGCTTTTTTGATTTTATGAATCCCAAGAGTCGTGTGAACGTTTTGATATATAAAATGTGTATGAGCTGTGAGAATTAGAAGAGGGATGGCAGTTTAGAAAATGTGTGACTTTTTCCAAAAACCTCTGAAACTGGTGAAATTGTGCAGAGGACAAAAAGTGTTCCTTTCATTCTGCAATCAAACAAATGAAGTAATAATGAAACCATGGGGTGTTTTGAACTCGGCATGAGCCAGGGAATCCATTGCTACCATCATTTTGAAGATTGGACATACAGTTCAAAAGTTACTGGCATAAACGCAACTCCAACTTTGACACGCTGGTGGCGCTAGAGTGCACGAGATGTCAACGTAAGGCTTGGTGACAGATGTCATGGGTGTGTCCCGGATGAGTGTGCCAAATGTGGTTTTGATAGATTAAAACATTACAGAGATATGACCCCAGTTCCTGTTTTGCAGCTTTTCGGCCAAATTTGATTGGCTGTCACGAGGGAACGCAATGGACAATCAAAAATCCCTGTAAGACTTTTGTGGACATCGGTCTATAGATTGTGCATACTGCGTGTGGTGCAGATTGGTGAAAAAACCTAGGAGGAGATACATTTTGAGTGTTTTACACTAAATCCAATATGGCGGGAAATCCAATATGGTGGAAAATGATGTCATAGGGTGCGTTGAACTTGGCTTGAGCGAAGGAATCCAACGCTGCCTCGTTTTTGAAAATCAGGCTTACAGGTCAAAAGTTGCATGCACAAATGCACCTCCAACTTTGACAGGTTGGTGGCGCTAGAGCGTTCAAGCTGTGGACATGGGTCTTGGTGAGAAGACTTTGGGGACTGTCATGAATGAGTGTGCCAATTTTCCCAACTTTTTACCATACGGTTCTATGGGCTGCCATAGACTCCAATGGCAGAAGAATAAATAATAATAAATAATAAGAAAAGGTACAAGAACAATGGGTGCCAGCGCTTAGCGCTTCGCTGCTTGGCCCCCAATAAATAATAATAATAAGAAAAGGTACAAGAACAATGGGTGCCAGCGCTTAGCGCTTCGCTGCTTGGCCCCCAATAATCCTTCGAGTTTCAATAGGGCCTCGCACCGCCAGTGCTCGGGCCCTAACTAGTGCTGCGAGCAGCAGTGAGCGGGCCCTCGCACCCCACGCGTGTCGGGGTGCTGCGCCGTCAAAGGCTGTGCTATTTCGGTGTGCAGTACTGAGAGAAACTTCCTGTCACCAGTAGGTGGCGCTCTAGGCGTGACTCAATACTGAAGCATAGATGTGTTCAGGACGGTACCTTGATGAAGTGTGAGAAATGTTGAGTAAATCGGATAACGTATGTAGGAGTTATGAGGACTTCCTGTTTCACCAGTAGGTGGCACTGTAAGTGTGACTCAATACCGACACATAGATGGGTTCAGAAGGCCACCTTCATGAAGCGTCAGCAATTTGGTGCAAATCGGATGATGTATGCAGGAGTTATGAGGACTTCCTGTTTCACCAATAGGTGGCGCTATAAGTATGACACAATACTGACACATAGATGTGTTCAGGACAGAACTGTCATGAAGCGTGAGACATATCGGACAAATGGGATAATGTATGGAGGAGTTATGAGGACGTACTGTTTCACCAATAGGTGGCGCTATAAGGATGACGCAATACTGACACATAGATGTGTTCAGGACAGAACCGTCATGAAGCGTGAGATATATCGGACAAATCGAATAATGTATGGAGGAGTTATGAGGACTTCCTGTTTCACCAATAGGTGGCGCTATAAGTATGACGCAATACTGACACATAGATGTGTTCAGGACAGAACCGTCATGAAGCGTGAGATATATCGGACAAATTGGATAATGTATGGAGGAGTTATGAGGACTTCCTGTTTCACCAATAGGTGGCGCTATAAGTATGACGCAATACTGACACATAGATGTGTTCAGGACAGAACCGTCATGAAGCGTGAGAAATATCGGACAAATCGGATAATGTATGGAGGAGTTATGAGGACTTCCTGTTTCACCAATAGGTGGCGCTATAAGTATGACGCAATACTGACACATAGATGTGTTCAGGACAGAACCGTCATGAAGCGTGAGAAATATCGGACAAATTGGATAAGGTATGGAGGAGTTATGAGGACTTCCTGTTTCACCAATAGGTGGCGCTATAAGTATGACGCAATACTGACACATAGATGTGTTCAGGACAGAACCGTCATGAAGCGTGAGATATATCGGACAAATTGGATAATGTATGGAGGAGTTATGAGGACTTCCTGTTTCACCAATAGGTGGCGCTATAAGTATGACGCAATACTGACACATAGATGTGTTCAGGACAGAACCATCATGAAGCGTGAGATATATCGGACAAATTGGATAATGTATGGAGGAGTTATGAGGACCTCCTGTTTCACCAATAGGTGGCGCTATAAGTATGACGCAATACTGACACATAGATGTGTTCAGGACAGAACCATCATGAAGCGTGAGATATATCGGACAAATTGGATAATGTATGGAGGAGTTATGAGGACTTCGTGTTTTATGGCGAAATGTCAATCTTTGGCGGGGCGCCACGGCAAGGGTGTTTGGTGAAAACTCAATTTTTTTGATAACTTTTGATCACAAAGGTCTTAAGATGAAGCTGACCGAATAGGAAGTTGATCGGATGAAATCTGTAGGAGGAGTTCGTTAAAGTACGAGGCATGGAAATGGTAAAAACAAGGGGAAAATGGCACATTAAGAGCAAAATTGCGGACTTCCTGTTGCATGTTGGGTATAGCTCTAAGAGACATTTTAGTGTGTCTCGATGAACTACATATGCCCACCGAATTTCGTTCGCCTACATCAAACTGAAAGGTGGGGCTTGCCATTTTAAATTTTCCAGGGGGCGCTCTTGAGCCGTTTTGCCACGCCCATTTCCGTCACCCATGAATTATCAAATTTTTCACCGGGACTGACGTACCTGCAAAGTTTCATCCGTTTTCATCGATGTTTAGGCCGCCAAAAAGGCATTTGTTTGGGGAGAAGAAGAAGAAGAAGGAGAAGGTAGGAGAATAATAATAACTAGGGCTGCGAGCAGCAGTGAGCGGGCCCTCGCACCCCACGCGTGTCGGGGTGTGGCGCCGTTAAAGGCTGTGCTATTTCGGTGTGCAGTACTGAGAGAAACTTCCTGTCACCAGTAGGTGGCGCTCTAGGCGTGACTCAATACCGAAGCATAGATGTGTTCAGGACGGTACCTTGATGAAGCGTGAGAAATGTTGAGTAAATCGGATAACGTATGTAGGAGTTATGAGGATTTCCTGTTTCACCAATAGGTGGCACTATACGTATGACGCAATACTGACACATAGATGTGTTCAGGACAGAACCTTCATGAAGCGTGAGATATATCGGACGAATTGGATAATGTATGTAGGAGTTATGAGGACTTCCTGTTTCACCAATAGGTGGCGCTATAAGTATGATGCAATACTGACACATAGATGTGTTCAGGACAGAACCGTCATGAAGCGTGAGATATATCGGACGAATTGGATAATGTATGTAGGAGTTATGAGGACTTCCTGTTTCACCAATAGGTGGCGCTATAAGTATGATGCAATACTGACACATAGATGTGTTCAGGACAGAACCGTCATGAAGCGTGAGATATATCGGACGAATTGGATAATGTATGTAGGAGTTATGAGGACTTCCTGTTTCACCAATAGGTGGCGCTATAAGTATGATGCAATACTGACACATAGATGTGTTCAGGACAGAACCGTCATGAAGCGTGAGACATATCGGACAAATCGGATAATGTATGGAGGAGTTATGAGGACGTACTGTTTCACCAATAGGTGGCGCTATAAGTATGACGCAATACTGACACATAGATGTGTTCAGGACAGAACCGTCATGAAGCGTGAGACATATCGGACAAATCGGATAATGTATGGAGGAGTTATGAGGACGTACTGTTTCACCAATAGGTGGCGCTATAAGTATGACGCAATACTGACACATAGATGTGTTCAGGACAGAACCGTCATGAAGCGTGAGACATATCGGACAAATCGGATAATGTATGGAGGAGTTATGAGGACGTACTGTTTCACCAATAGGTGGCGCTATAAGTATGACGCAATACTGACACATAGATGTGTTCAGGACAGAACCGTCATGAAGCGTGAGACATATCGGACAAATCGGATAATGTATGGAGGAGTTATGAGGACGTACTGTTTCACCAATAGGTGGCGCTATAAGTATGACGCAATACTGACACATAGATGTGTTCAGGACAGAACCGTCATGAAGCGTGAGACATATCGGACAAATCGGATCATGTATGGAGGAGTTATGAGGACTTCGTGTTTTATGGCGAAATGTCAAACTTTGGCGGGGCGCCACGGCAAGGGTGTTTGGTGAAAACTCAATTTTTTTGATAACTTTTGATCACAAAGGTCTTAAGATGAAGCTGACCCGATATGAAGTTGATCGGATGAAATCTGTAGGAGGAGTTCGTCGAAGTACGAGGCATGGAAATGGTCAAAACAAGGACAAAATGGCACATTAAGAGCAAAATGGCGGACTTCCTGTTGCATGTTGGGTATAGCTCCAAGAGACATTTTAGTGTGGCTCGATGAAATACATATGCCCTCCGAATTTCGTTCGCCTACATCAAACTGAAAGGTGGGGCTCGCCATTTGAAACTTTCCAGGGGGCGCTCTTGAGCCGTTTTGCCACGCCCATTTCCGTCACCCATGAATTATCAAATTTTTCACCGGGACTGACGTATCTGCAAAGTTTCATCCGTTTTCATCGATGTTCAGGCCGCCTAAAAGGCATTTGTTTGGAGTAAAGGAGAAGAAGGAGAAGAAGGAGAAGAATAATAATCCTTCGAGTTTCAATAGGGCCTCGCACCGCCAGTGCTCGGGCCCTAATAATCTTTCGAATTTCAATAGGGCCTCGCACCGCCAGTGCTCGGGGCCCTAACTAGTGCTGCGAGCAGCAGTGAGCGGGCCCTCGCACCCCACGCGGGTCGGGGTGTGGTGCCGTTAAAGGGTGTGCTATTTCGGTGTCCAGTACTGACAGAAACTTCCTGTCACCAGTAGGTGGCGCTCTAAGCGTGACTCAATACCGACGCATAGATGTGTTCAGGACAGTACCTTGATGAAGCGTGAGAAATGTTGTGTAAATCGGACAAAGTATGTAGGAGTTATGAGGACTTCCTGTAAGCAGTAGGTGGCGCTGTAGGTATGACGCAATACTGACCTACAGATGTGTTCAAGATGCGACCTTCATCAAGCATGAGCAATTTGGAGTAAATCGGATAATGTATGTAGGAGTTATGAGTACTTCCTGTTTCACCAGTAGGTGGCGCTGTAAGTGTAACTCAATACCGACGCATAGATGTGTTCAGAAGGTGACCTTCATGAAGCGTCAGCAATTTGGTGCAAATCGGATGATGTATGCAGGAGTTATGAGGACTTCCTGTTTCACCACTAGGTGGCGCTATAAGTATGACGCAATACTGACACAAAGATGTGTTCAGGACAGAACCGTCATGAAGCGTGAGATATATCGGACAAATTGGATAATGTATGTAGGAGTTATGAGGACTTCCTGTTTCACCAATAGGTGGCGCTATAAGTATGATGCAATACTGACACAAAGATGTGTTCAGGACAGAACCGTCATGAAGCGTGAGATATATCGGACAAATTGGATAATGTATGTAGGAGTTATGAGGACTTCCTGTTTCACCAATAGGTGGCGCTATAAGTATGACGCAATACTGACACATAGATGTGTTCAGGACAGAACCGTCATGAAGCGTGAGATATATCGGACAAATTGGATAATGTATGTAGGAGTTATGAGGACTTCCTGTTTCACCAATAGGTGGCGCTATAAGTATGAAGCAATACTGACACAAAGATGTGTTCAGGACAGAACCGTCATGAAGCGTGAGATATATCGGACAAATTGGATAATGTATGTAGGAGTTATGAGGACTTCCTGTTTCACCAATAGCTGGCGCTATAAGTATGACGCAATACTGACACATAGATGTGTTCAGGACAGAACCTTCATGAAGCGTGAGATATATCGGACGAATTGGATAATGTATGTAGGAGTTATGAGGACTTACTGTTTCACCAATAGGTGGCGCTATAAGTATGACGCAATACTGACACATAGATGTGTTCAGGACAGAACCTTCATGAAGCGTGAGATATATCGGACGAATTGGATAATGTATGTAGGAGTTATGAGGACTTCCTGTTTCACCAATAGGTGGCGCTATAAGTATGACGCAATACTGACACATAGATGTGTTCAGGACAGAACCTTCATGAAGCGTGAGATATATCGGACAAATCGGATCATGTATGGAGGAGTTATGAGGACTTCCTGTTTTACCAATAGGTGACGCTATAAGTATGACGCAATACTGACACATAGATGTGTTCAGAACAGAACCTTCATGAAGCGTGAGATATATCGGACGAATTGGATAATGTATGGAGGAGTTATGAGGACTTCCTGTTTCACCAATAGGTGGCGCTATAAGTATGACGCAATACTGACACATAGATGTGTTCAGGACAGAACCGTCATGAAGCGTGAGATAAATCGGACAAATCGGATAATGTATGGAGGAGTTATGAGGACTTCCTGTTTCACCAATAGGTGGCGCTATAAGTATGACGCAATACTGACACATAGATGTGTTCAGGACAGAACCGTCATGAAGCGTGAGATATATCGGACAAATTGGATAATGTATGGAGGAGTTATGAGGACTTCCTATTTCACCAATAGGTGGCGCTATAAGTATGACGCAATACTGACACATAGATGTGTTCAGGACAGAACCGTCATGAAGCGTGAGATATATCGGACAAATCCGATGATGTATGCAGGAGTTATGAGGACTTTCTGTTTCACCAATAGGTGGCGCTATAAGTATGACGCAATACTGACACATAGATGTGTTCAGGACAGAACCGTCATGAAGCGTGAGATATATCGGACAAATCGGATAATGTATGGAGGAGTTATGAGGACTTCGTGTTTTATGGCGAAATGTCAAACTTTGGTGGGGCGCCACGGCAAGGGTGTTTGGTGAAAACTCAATTTTTTTGATAACTTTTGATCACAAAGGTCTAAAGATGAAGCTGACCGAATATCAAGTTGATCGGATGAAATCTGGAGGAGGAGTTCGTCGAAGTACGAGGCATGGAAATGGTCAAAACAAGGACAAAATGGCACATTAAAAGCAAAATGGCTGACTTCCTGTTCGATGTTGGGTATAGGTCCAAGAGACATTTTAGTGTGTCTTGATGAACTACTTATGCCCACCGATTTTCGTTCGCCTACATCAAACTGAAAGGTGGGGCTCGCCATTTTAATTTTTCCAGGGGGCGCTCTTGAGCCGTTTTGCCACGCCCATTTCGGTCACCCATGAATTATCAAATTTTTCACCGGGACTGACGTATCTGCAAAGTTTCATCCGTTTTCATCGATGTTTAGGCCGCCAAAAAGGCATTTGTTTTGGAAGAAGAATAATAATCCTTCGAAATACAATAGGGCCTCGCACCGCCAGTGCTCGGGCCCTAACTAGTGCTGCGAGCAGCAGTGAGCGGGCCCTCGCACCCCACGCGGGTCGGGGTGTGGCGCCCTTAAAGGGTGTGCTATTTCGGTGTCCAGTACTGACAGAAACTTCCTGTCACCAGTAGGTGGCGCTCTAAGCGTGACTCAATACCGACGCATAGATGTGTTCAGGACAGTACCTTGATGAAGCGTGAGAAATGTTGTGTAAATCGGACAAAGTATGTAGGAGTTATGAGGACTTCCTGTAAGCAGTAGGTGGCGCTGTAGGTATGACGCAATACTGACCTACAGATGTGTTCAAGATGCGACCTTCATCAAGCATGAGCAATTTGGAGTAAATCGGATAATGTATGTAGGAGTTATGAGTACTTCCTGTTTCACCAGTAGGTGGCGCTGTAAGTGTAACTCAATACCGACGCATAGATGTGTTCAGAAGGTGACCTTCATGAAGCGTCAGCAATTTGGTGCAAATCGGTTGATGTATGCAGGAGTTATGAGGACTTCCTGTTTCACCAATAGGTGGCGCTATAAGTATGACGCAATACTGACACATAGATGTGTTCAGGACAGAACCGTCATGAAGCGTGAGATATATCGGACAAATTGGATAATGTATGGAGGAGTTATGAGGACTTCCTGTTTCACCAATGGGTGGCGCTATAAGTATGACCCAATACTGAAACATAGATGTGTTCAGGACAGAACCGTCATGAAGCGTGAGATATATCGGCCAAAATGGATAATGTATGTAGGAGTTATGAGGACTTCCTGTTTCACCAATAGGTGGCGCTATAAGTATGACGCAATACTGACATAGATGTGTTCAGGACAGAACCGTCATGAAGCGTGAGATATATCGGACAAATTGGACAATGTATGGAGGAGTTATGAGGACTTCCTGTTTCACCAATAGGTGGCGCTATAAGTATGACGCAATACTGAAACATAGATGTGTTCAGGACAGAACCGTCATGAAGCGTGAGATATATCGGCCAAATTGGATAATGTATGTAGGAGTTATGAGGACTTCCTGTTTCACCAATAGGTGGCGCTATAAGTATGACGCAATACTGACACATAGATGTGTTCAGGACAGAACCGTCATGAAGCGTGAGATATATCGGCCAAATTGGATAATGTATGTAGGAGTTATGAGGACTTCCTGTTTCACCAATAGGTGGCGCTATAAGTATGACGCAATACTGACACATAGATGTGTTCAGGACAGAACCGTCATGAAGCGTGAGATATATCGGACAAATTGGATAATGTATGGAGGAGTTATGAGGACTTCCTGTTTCACCAATAGGTGGCGCTATAAGTATGACGCAATACTGAAACATAGATGTGTTCAGGACAGAACCGTCATGAAGCGTGAGATATATCGGCCAAATTGGATAATGTATGTAGGAGTTATGAGGACTTCCTGTTTCACCAATAGGTGGCGCTATAAGTATGACGCAATACTGACACATAGATGTGTTCAGGACAGAACCGTCATGAAGCGTGAGATATATCGGACAAATTGGATAATGTATGGAGGAGTTATGAGGACTTCCTGTTTCACCAATAGGTGGCGCTATAAGTATGACGCAATACTGAAACATAGATGTGTTCAGGACAGAACCGTCATGAAGCGTGAGATATATCGGCCAAATTGGATAATGTATGTAGGAGTTATGAGGACTTCCTGTTTCACCAATAGGTGGCGCTATAAGTATGACGCAATACTGACACATAGATGTGTTCAGGACAGAACCGTCATGAAGCGTGAGATATATCGGACAAATTGGATAATGTATGGAGGAGTTATGAGGACTTCGTGTTTTATGGCGAAATGTCAAACTTTGGCGGGGCGCCACGGCAAGGGTGCTTGGTGAAAACTCAATTTTTTTGATAACTTTTGATCACAAAGGTCTTAAGATGAAGCTGACCCGATATGAAGTTGATCGGATGAAATCTGTAGGAGGAGTTCGTCGAAGTACGAGGCATGGAAATGGTCAAAACAAGGACAAAATGGCACATTAAGAGCAAAATGGCGGACTTCCTGTTGCATGTTGGGTATAGCTCCAAGAGACATTTAAGTGTGGCTCGATGAAATACATATGCCCACCGAATTTCGTTCGCCTACATCAAACTGAAAGGTGGGGCTCGCCATTTTAAACTTTCCAGGGGGCGCTCTTGAGCCGTTTTGCCACGCCCATTTCCGTCACCAATGAATTATCAAATTTTTCACCGGGACTGACGTATCTGCAAAGTTTCATCCGTTTTCATCGATGTTTAGGCCGCCAAAAAGGCATTTGTTTGGGGAAAAGAAGAAGAATAATAATAATCCTTCGAGTTTCAATAGGGCCTCGCACCGCCAGTGCTCGGGCCCTAATTAAAAGCATTAAAACAAAGAAAGACATTATAGACATTTAAAACAAAAAGCAGGACAAATAGAATACAGGAATACAAGTTACAGTGCAGTATACAGATAAACATAACTCCTCTTAGAAAGCAGTGGCACAAAGAAAAGTCTTCAGGCTTGTTTTAAAAGAACCAAGAGTTGCAGCAGACCTGCAGTCTTTTTTTTTGGCCCTAGACCATTCAGTGCTTTGTAAACCAACAGCAGTATTTTAAAGTCAATTATTTGACAGACAGGAAGCCAGTGTAATGACCTTAGAACTGGTGTGATATGCTCCACTTTCTTAGTCTTAGTGAGGACTCGAGCAGCAGCGTTCTGAATCAGCTGCAGCTGTCTGATCGATTTTTTAGAGAGACCTGTATACATGCCATTACAGTAGTCGAGTCTACTGAAGATAAATGCATGGACAAGTTTTTCCAAATCCTTCTGGGACATAAATAATTTGATCCTTGATATATTCTTCAGGTGATAGTAGGCTGAGTTTGTAATTGACTTAATGTGGCTGTTGAAATTCAGGTCTGAGTCCATGACTACACCAAGATTTCTGGCTTCGTTTGTGGTTTTTAGCATTACTGATTGAAGTTGAGCACTGACTTTTAATCGTTCTTATTTGGCTCCAAAGACAATTACTTCAGTTTTATTTTTGTTTAGTTGGAGAAAGTTCTGGCACATCCAATCATTGATTTGTTGAATGCACTTACTCAGCGCTTGTATGGGATTATAGTCTCCGGGTGATATGGTGATAAAAAATGTGTGTGTCATCTGCATAGCTATGGTAACATATTTTGTTGTTTTCCATAATTTGAGTTAGTGGGAGCATGTAAATGTTGAACAGAACAGGCCCCAGGATGGAGCCTTGGGGAACTCCACAGGTCATTTTTGTTAGCTCAGATTTGTAATTGCCTATAGACACAAAATAGTCCCTGTTCTTTAAGTAGGATTCAAACCAATCTAACACTGTACCAGAAATTCCCAGCCAATTTTCCAGTCGGCCTAGTAGTATGTTGTGGCCTACCGTGTCGAACTCGGCGCTGAGATCCAGTAGTACTAAGACTGAGATTTTGCCATTATCTGTGTTTAAATGGATGTCATTAAATACCTTAATTAGAGCAGTCGCAGTGGTGTGGTCGAAATCCTGACTGGAAGACATCAAAGCCATTACTTAGTGCCAGGAAGTTATTCAGTTGTTGGAAAACAACCTTTTCAATTATTTTGCTTAGAAATGGGAGGTTTGATATGGGCCTATAATTGTTCATGTTTGAGGTGTCTAGATTATTCTTTTTTAAGAGTGGCTTGATGACTGCAGTTTTCAGGGTTTGCGGGAACACACCTGAAAGAAGAGATGTGTTTACAATTTGTAATACAGTAGGACCTCACTCATCCCATTCAGAGATCCGAACCTCCCGGTCTACCGGACAGGCTTAAAAAACTTTTTTTATTTTTTTTAGCCTGCTATCTGGTTACTGGTGGGATTTTCATTACAGTACTGTATCCTACTGTGAATAAAAACAGAACTGTATGTAGACCTACATGTTGCCTGTAGGCTGTAGCCTACTGTCACGTTTCATTTCTTTGTTACTTTAATGTCGAGCGCAAAACGCAAACGAGTCTGCTGCGCGAGAGCTGCATTCCTTGGTAGCCAGAAAGCGCGTCAGCAACCTGAAACAGATGAGCATCGAGTAATTTTTCGTTCCCAGTTAATGGACTTCAGGAACACAGACGTGTTGTAAGCATGTAGATTAGCCTACTAGACCTACTGTATTTATTAAATAATAGCCTACAGCCTAGGCCACGTTAGCCTACATCAGTAGCCTATCGATGCAGCGTACGCCTCATTTGAGAATAAAGTACTGTATTTGATGAAAGCACGCACTCAAGTGGAAATTTGGTTATTTTATTATAGGCTACTGTAGGCCTATTATAGGCTAGGCTATATGAGTTTAGTTGGCTATTTGATTGCAATTTTGATGCATTTTCACAAGTAATTAAGGGTATTTATTGGTCTATTATGAGTGTATATGAAACAAGTGTACCACTTATTGAATATGGTGCATTTTAACATGTTTCAGTCATCTGGACATTTCAGAGATACGAACGACCTTTGGTCCCGTTGGGTTCGGATAAGTGGGGTCCTACTGTAAACCAGAGGCCATGCAGTTGGATACAGTTTTGAAGAAGTCTGTAGGTAGAACATCAAGGCAACAGGTGGAGGATTTCAGATATTGTATAGTGTCTCCCAGGGTTTTATGGTTGATCGGATGAAATTGTGTCATGGTATTAATTTTAAGTGGACACTGTGACGACACATGTCCTGTACCTGGAATGGAGGCACTAACTGCTTGTCTAATTTTCTGAATTTTGTCAGTGAAGAATGAGGCAAATTCATTACAGGCCCTGGTGGATAGAAGTTCAGAGGCTACTGACACAGGGGGGTTTGTCAGCCTATCGACAGTGGCAAACAAGGCACGCGCATTGTTATGGTTTTTGGTGATGATGTCAGAAAAGAAGGTCTGCCATGCATTTCTCAGCTCCAGATTATAAATGCGAAGTCTCTCTTTATAGATGTCATAATGAACATGGAGATTTGTTTTTCGCCACCTGCGTTCAGATTTTCGACACTCTCTCTTTTCTATTCTGACCAGCATGGCGTTTCTCCATGGAGATCTTCTCTTACCAGAGACCACTTTCACCTTAGTGGGCGCAACGGTATCAATAATGTTTGTAATTTTAACATTAATTATCTACAAGCTCGTTGACTGAGGCCATAGAGAGGGCAGGTGTGGACGAGAAAGCCTGAGTAAATATCTCACTGGTGTTTTCAGTGATGTGCCGTTTTGAGATAACCTCTGATTGGGAATTTGTGTGCATGGAGATAGTACTCAACGAAAACACACGAATGATCAGAGAGCGCAACATCAGACACCTGAACCTTAGAAATATTCAGACCTTTGGTGATGATTAAGTCCAGAGTGTGCCCCTTATTGTGTGTGGGCTCCGTCACATGCTGAGTCGGTCCATAGTTGTCAAGAACACAACCTAGCTCTTTAGTCCCTCTGCCCTGAGGGTTGTCAACATGGATGTTAAAATCACCAACAATAGCCACACAGTCAAAGTCAATGCAGACAGTAGACACCAGTTCAGCAAAGTCATCAAAGAAGTTTGGACAGTATTTGGGTGGCCTGTAGATGTTTAGAAATATGGCTCGAGAAGAGGAATTCAACTGAAGAGCCACATATTCAAAGGAACCAAAATTTCCATAACACATCTGCTTACATTGGAGGGAGTCATTAAACAAGATGGCTAATCCACCTCCTTTCTTATGTACTCTAGCCTCGCTCATAAAGCTGAAGTTGGGAGGAGTTGACTCAATAAGAACAGCTGCACTGTTACCTTGGTCTAGCCAAGTTTCTGTTAAAAACATAAAATCAAGATTGTGGTTGGTAATAAAATAATTGATTAAAAATGTATTTCCTGCTAAAGATCTGACATTTAATAAAGCTAAGTTTAGTGTGCTGAGGGTATTATCTGAACATTTCTCTGTGATAGTTTGTGGCTGACGAGGAATAGATACTAAATTTGTAGAGCCGGTTGAGTGTTTCCTGTTACTTAGCAGATTCACCATTGTTTTTCTATTACCTATCAAGACAGGAATTAAGGAGGATACCATCACGTTGGGTCCTGGCTTGTCCTGGAAGGGGTCATGAGTGCCATTAGCCTTGTAGCCTGGACCCAGTACATATCAGTTAGAGCTTGCTGTATTTTGTAAACAAGTAACTGAATGTGCTGTGCCTTTATCAGGCTGGGCCCGGCGTTTCTCATGGGAGTTGTGGGAAGAGAAAATGGAAGTATTGCAGGGTGTAACAGCGGTTGGGAGTGCGTAATACAGCGCGCGAAGGTGCTTGCTGGTGGGTGCTGGTGAGAGGAAGCGAGTGAAAAACTCCCCCTCTTGGGGTGGTGGAGGGGGTGGATCCTCGCTGGTGAGTGCTAGTGGGAGGGGGGGAGTGAGAGACTCCCCCTCTTGGGGGGGTGGAGGGGGTAGATCCTCGCTGGTGAGTGCTAGTGGGAGGGGGGGGGGTGAGAGACTTCCCCTCTTGCAGTAGCTCATCAATTTGGCTGAGCTTCAGTGTGGCAGCTTTGATGAGGCCCTTGATCGGTGAGCGTGGTGGAGGAGGGGAGGGGCATCGTTGGGTTGTTGTCGGTGGGGAGTGATGTGAAGATCCTTCTTCCTGGCGTGGGTGTCTCCCATAATCAGAGCTTTGTTGAAGCGGCAGCTCTTCAAGGTTTCTGCCATGTTGTGATATGTCTTCCTTCTGTTTTGGTATTTCTTGTCTCTTGTCCTTGACCATGGCAGAGGGAGCAGATGGATGATGCAGAGAATAGAACAGATTGGAGATAAACAGTTTTACTCCTGACCTGTTAAGGCAGAGTCCATTTCTCTGAAAAAGATGGTATCGTTCCCCAAAAAATGGAAAATTGTCAATGTAGTGCACTGAGTGAGTGGTACAGGCAGTTGAGAGTCATGTGTTCAGTGCCAACAGTCTGCTGAATCTCTCAACCCCTCTTCTGACTGGTGGTAGAGGGCCGCTGTTAAACACCTCCGCTTTCAGAGAACTGACTGTGTTCAGCAGATCAATAAAGTCTTGTTTAAGAACTTCCGACTGCTGTTGCGCAACGTCATTTGTCCCCACGTGCACAATGATGTTTTTCACAGTAGGATGTGTAGCCCCAATATGCAAGATTTTTTCTGTCATGTCAGCAACCATATCCTTGGGAAAGCAGAGTATTTCGGTGCTTTCACTGCACATGCTTCTCACATCTTTTACGGTAAAGTCACCCACAATCAGAGTTTGAGGCCCAGTCGGTAGCTTTCCCTGTAGCCAAGGCACGGGTCTCTGCCTTGTTCTCCCATTTCCCTGGGAGGTGATTTTCTCTTAGGCTTTGCACCAAGAGAGTTCTACACCCAATTTCCATCAGAGCAGGTGTTCAGAGTGTTCTGGGACTCCATTCAACCGCCAGCTTCCAATCTTCTTTACTGGACAAAAGCTCAGAGAATTGCGGATGAAGCGGAAACAACTCCAAGCCCTCAAAGACAGTTGGCATTGATTGACGAACTGTTCATGTACTTTTTCCGGGTTGCAGCTGGCCTGAAAGGAAAGATCATTGCTGACCTCTTTAATGTCAGCATGACAACCGTCAGCAGGGTCACAATCACCTGGGCCAATTACCTGTACCTTGTGCTGGGGTCCATCCCCATTTGGCAGACTAGAGGGATGGTACGTGCAACAATGCCAGAGAAGTTAAGGGAGTACTGTCCAACACTGCGTGTCATCTTGGACTGCACCGAAGTGAGATGTGAGAGCCCTGCATCACTTTCACTTCAATCAGAAACTTTCTCAGCATACAAGAATAACACCACATTCAAATCATCGATTGGCATCACTCCAAGTGGTGCCATCTCATTTGTGTCGAAGCTTTACACTGGTTCAGTTTCAGACAAAGGCTTCGTTTACACATGCACGGGTATTTACATAAACGTATATTTCCCCCTCTCCGTTTTAAAAAATAAAATCGTGCACACAAACTTGCATAAATATGCCGCCACCCGCATAAATACGCCACCAAGAGCACTCTGTAGGCGGCAATGTAACGAGAAGTATGAAGACACGTTATCATAATAAAGCAGTTGCATTTGCAAATGCAAACACACCAACAGACTTTGCACTAACATAAAACGAACATCGCTTTAGCATCCATGATTATTAGAGCACGTCAGAGGAGCAAACACACTGTAAACAAAGGTTGCACACCTGACACAATGCATTTTCTGTCGCATACATGACGTAAATCTTTGCCTTCCTCTGTTTACATGCAAACGAAAAACAGAGTTTTCCTAAATTTCCACTTTGGCCGGAGTTTTTAAAACATTCGTTTTCAGTGGGTTAAAACCTCCGTTTACGTGTAAATGACAGGTACAAACGCAGATAAATCAGTTTTCCCAGATCCCCGGCTACGTGTTAACAAGGCCAAAGAGCTGACATTGCTGTCTAGTGTTCTGGATCTGCTGGAGCCAGGAGATAGTGTCATGGCAGACAAGGGCTTCATCATTTGGAATATGCTGGAGGATCCCACCCTTCAAGTACCACAACCAATTCTCAGAGGAGGAGGTGCATCACACCCAGGCCATTGCACGCCTAAGGATCCGAGTGGAGAGGGTGATTTGCAGAGTCAAACAGAATCATATATGGGATTCTCCCGTGACACTCAGTCTAACAGGGACTGTAAACCAAATATGGGCAATCTGTTGTGTTTTGGCCAACTACCAGGGACCCCTTTCCCTTAAAGATTAGGTACAGGAGAGCAGATAATGTACATGACCCATGTATTAATATCTGTATATACAATCAAACATGTATCTTGGTAGTGGTCTGACTTGCACAGTTGAGTTGAGTTGCACAGTATTGTACATAATAAAAAATCACAAAATAAACATGTTCATTACATTTTTTTATTACATGTAATATTAGTCTCAAGCCCATTTCAAGTAACATTAGAAAGTGCATTACTGGTAGAGTGAGGTGTTCATGCAAGGTATACATTCATGTAGTCACGGTCGTAGTACAAATCCAACTTGTGTTTCGTTTCAGTGATGAAGTGCTCATTATGCCATATTCTCTCAATTCAGAGGTCTGTGCTGGTGTGTGTGACAAAGTCACACCAACTCAAGCTTGTGATAGCTAGCTGCCCCTGCACCTGGGAGTAATACTTATGGCTGGTCTTGAGCCTTACCTGGCCATCTAGCATGCTTATGTGGTCAACTTCACCAATATTGTCCTTGATGCTGCACTTGACCTCCACAAGCCCAAAAGGTGGTTGCACTTTGGGGTCAAAGACTCTGCTGTCTGGACTTGCACCTTGGGGCTCTGGGCGCACCACAAACCCACATGCATACACATTAACCTATACACCTATACACACAAAGCCACATCAGCATACTGCTAATTATTCGTATTCGTATTCGGAAGTGGGTGGGGCTTAAGCCGGAAGTCGGTTCAAAACGGTTTAAACTGAGGGGAAATGTCATTTCTTTAGCCTAATATTAATTTGCATTGCAATTGCTGTGCTTTCAACACATCAGAATTGCTGTTTATATATATTCTTATTATAATCATTAATTATGAAGTAAAATTCCTCCTCATCATTCTGTATGTTTTTATTTTAACTATGAAGTGTCAGAACCCCACCAACACCCTTAACTGGGGGACATTCTACATTTAGTTAGAAACTGAAAAATCCATCCATCCATCCATCTTCATCCGCTGATCCGGGGTGGGGTCGCGGAGGCAGCAGCTCCAGCAGGGGGCCCCAGACATCCCTTTCCCTAGCAGCATCAACCAGCTCTGCCTGGGGAATCTTTAGCCGCTCACAGGCCAGTGCGGAGATGTAGTCCCGCCACCTAGTCCTGGGTCTACCCCGCGGCCTCCTCCCAGCCGGACACGCCTGGAACACCTCCCTAGGGAGGCGCCCAGGAGGCATCCTCACTAGATGCCCGAACCACCTCAACTGGCTCCTTTCGACGCAAAGGAGCAGCGGCTCTACTCCGAGTCATCTCCCGGATGACTGAACTTCTCACCCGATCTCTCAGGGAGACCCCAGCCACCCTCCGGAGAAAACTCATTTCGGCCGCTTGTATCCGTGATCTCGTTCTTTCGGTCATGACCCATCTCCACCTCCCTCACAAGCTCCGGCTCCTTCCCCCCCAGCGAGGTCACGTTCCATGTCCCCAGAGCCAGCCTTTGCCGCCCGGGTCCGGTCCGTCGGTGCCCCCCGCCTTCACCGCCACCTAGTTGGCAGCGCACCCGACCCCGACAATTCCTCCCGCGGGTGGTGGGTCCACGGGACGATGGAGGAGGAGATGGTGCTTCCACGTTGCTTATTCGGGCTGGGCCCGGCCGGGCTCCGTGGTAAGCCCGGCCACCAGGCGCTCGCAGGCGGGCCCTCCGTCTGGGCCTGGCTCCAGACGAGGGCCCCGGGCTTCCTCCGGGCCGGGTCTCTCTTCCTTTTGGTTGTTTTGTCATCAAGGGGATTTTACCTGTAACCCCAGGTAGTGGGGCTAGGGGGTACTACCACTTGCCCAAGGTGGACCCCCAGACTAGTGGAGGGAAGGAGGCGTCTTACTTCTCCATTCTAGTTTTGCAACTAGCCACTGCCCGAAGCCACTGCCCTAGAAACTGAAAAACATTTTTCTAAATCAAAATATAAGTCCTCATAGCAACTTTGCTAGAACAGCTATAGTAGCCCTATTTCTCCAGTGTCATAATATCTAATATATTATCTGCAACCATGTGACACAGTCAGCGTGGTGTACTAGTAATGGTTTTCACAAACCCAGCAATAAACATGTATTTCTATAAATATAATTGAAAAGATAAACATTTTACACTCAAACCAATAAACTAAACTCTAAACTAATACATGCCTATGTTGTAGGGTTTGTGTTACTTTGGACCGGTTGCATTTTAGCTGCGGAACGTGAGGACGCGCTCGGTCAAATTCCGTCCATCCATCCATCTTCATCCGCTTATCCGGGGTCGGGTGGCGGAGGCAGCAGCTCCAGTAGGGGGCCCCAGACATCCCTTTCCCTAGCAGCATCAACCAGCTCTGCCTGGGGAATCTTTAGCCGCTCACAGGCCAGTGCAGAGATGTAGTCCCGCCACCTAGTCCTGGGTCTACCCCGCGGCCTCCTCCCATCCTTCATGACCATAGGATGAAGATAGATCGAGAGCTTTGCCTTTTGGCTCAGCTCTCTTTTCATCACAACAGTGCGGTAAAAAGACTGCAGAACCGCACCAGCTGCTCCGATTCTCCGGCCAAACTTCCTCTCCATGGTTCCCTCACTCGTGAACAAGACCCCCAGATACTTGAACTCCTTCACTTAGGGTAAGGACTCATTTCCTACTTGGATCGGACAAGCCACCGGTTTCCTGCTGAGAACCATGGCCTCAGATTTCGAAGTGCTGATTCTCATCCCAGCCGCTTCACACTAAGTTGCGAACCTATCCAGAGAGTGCTGGAGGTCGCAGGCAGATGATGCCATCAGGACCACATCATCTGCAAATAGCAGCGACACGATCCCCAGCTCACTGAACTGCAAACCCACCTCCCCACGGCTACGCCTCGATATCCTGTCCATGAAAATCACAAACAGGATTTGTGACAAAGCGCAGCCCTGGCGGAGGCCAACCTCCACTGGAAAGGAAGACGACTTACTGCCGAGGACCCGGACACAGCTCTCGCTCTGGGTGTACAGGGATTGGATGGCCCTAAGTAGGGACCCCCTCACCCCATACTCCCGCATAACCCTCCACAAGACCTCTCGAGGGACCCGGTCGTAAGCCTTCTCCAAGTCCACAAAACACATGTAGACAGGTTGGGCAAACTCCCAAGCCCCCTCCAAGATCCTCGCCAGAGTGAAGAGCTGGTCGGTGGTTCCACGACCAGGACAAAATCCACATTGTTGCTCTTCGATCTGAGGTTCGACTATCGGCCGGACCCTCCTTTCCAGCACCTTGGAGTACACTTTCCCTGGGAGGCTGATTAATGTGATGCCTCTATAATTGGTCCCCTTTTTTGAATATTGGGACCACCACCCAAGTCTGCCACTCCTTTGGCACTGACCCAGACTTCCACGCAATGTTAAAGAGGTGTGTCAACCAAGACAGCCCCTCAACACCCAGCGCCTTCAGCATTTCTGGACGGATCTCATCAGTCCCCGGGGCTTTGCCACTGTGGAGTTGTTTGACTACCTCAGTGACCTTCTCCAAGGAAATTGACGACCCCCCATCATCTTCCGGCTCTGCCTCGATCGTAGAGGGTGGATAAGTCGGGTTCAGGAGTTCCTCAAAGTGCTCCTTCCAACGCTCAACAACCTCCTCATTTGAGGTCAGCAGTGTCCCCTCCTTGCTGTATACAGCTTGGATGGTCCCCCGCTTTCCCTTCCTGAGGTGTCTGATGGTCTTCCAGAAACACTTTGGTGCCGACCGAAAGTCCTTCTCCATGGTTTCTCTGAACTCCTCCCACACCCGCTGCTTTGCCTTGGTCACGGCCGAAGCCGCAGCCCTCCGTGCCAGTCGATACCCTGCAACTGCTTCTGGGGTCTCCCGGGCTTACATATCCCGGAAGGCCTCCTTCTTCAGTTGGACGGCTTCCCTGACCACCGCTGTCCACCACAGTGTCCGAGGGTTACCGCCCCTTGAGGTACCTATGGCCCTCAGGCCACAGCTCCCAGCCGCAGCTTCAGCAATGGAGGCTTTGAACACCGACCACTCATGCTCGATGTCTCCAACCTCCCCAGGGATGCCTGAGAAGCTCCGCCGGAGGTGGCAATTGAAATCTCTCCGGACAGGCTCTTCCTCGAGACGTTCCCAGTTCACCCTCACTACACGCTTGGGTTTTCCAGGTCTGTCCAGAAGCTTCCCCCGCCATCGAAACCAGCTCACCACCAGATGGTGATCAGTGGACAGCTCTGCCCCTCTCTTTACCCGAGTGTCCAAAACACATGGCCTCAGATCAGATGATACGATAACGAAATCGACCTTCGGCCTAAGGTGTTCTGATGCCAGGTGTACTGTGGGCATCCTTGTGTTCGAACATGGTGTTTGTCATGGACAAACCGTGACTAGCACAGAAGTCCAACAACAAAACACCACTCGGGTTCAGTTCGTGGTGGCCATGCCTCCCAATCACGCCCCTCCAAGCTCGGTCAAATTGATGAACTTATTGGGTGGAAAAGTGATTAAAAAGCCTTTAATCCATATGTAGGCTACAATAAAAACTGAAACATGTTGGTGTTTTTATTGTAGGCCTATATAGCCCGTTGGATTAAAGGATTTTTAAACACTGTGTGCTTGTTAACCCAGAAATAACTCAGAAAGTTGTCAGGAGTCCGTAATCCAAAGTTTCTGCTTTCTATGTCCTTTTCCAAACAAATCAGAGGGGTCATATCATGTCACTGCTCAGCACAACCATTAAACACAAATTATATAGGTCTATTCAAATTAGGATCATGTGTGAGCCACTACAATAAAGCGTAGGCCTAAATGGTTAAAAAAAGCGTGTGCCTCTAGAACGCGCTCGGGCCTATGCGCTAGGGCCTATGGACGAAAATAACATTACAAATGTTCAATAAACAATATTCCAACGACCCAAATATTCAATTTATAAGCTACATATTCAATCAATCATGCATTTGCACAGCAAATATGACATAAAGCCAAATTAATTGTAGCCTAGGCTAATAAGCCCAGGAAAATGACTATAGGCCTAATTGTAGGCCTATAGCCTACTCAAGTTTCAACAATGCTTAAACCATGGGTAAGTAGGGTATTGTAGTGAAATTATTCTTATTATTTTTTAAATCTGTTTAAATATTGTATTATTGTTATATCAGAGATAAGGACTTTGATTATAGCCTATCCTAGGCCTATACTAGACTACTCTGTTGTGCTGATAACTGAACGGCATGGATCAAACATTTGATCAGTTGTGTTTCAGTTGTTAAAATATACTTTCATAAGTATTTCATATTTCCAAATCGCCGGACATCATATAGGCTAGTGAGAGGCTGAGCATGCGTAGCTGAAATAGCTAGCGTTAGCTAGATATACTACACTGAGCTAACAAGCTAGCTACCGGTCCTCCTCTGCTCAAACAAACGCTACAGTTCACATAGGCTATTGCAGCAGGTAGGCTACGACAAGAAAACAAAATCCAATAACTGTGTCAATAAACCAGTTAACTAGGGATAAAAGCCCTCGGTGCTGCTTACGTTCGTTGCCTGCCTATACCTACTATCAGCACGCTCCAAACTTTCTCTCCCTCTACGCGTTGTCTAGACGTCTAGCAAGTGCTTGCGCCTCTGTCTCTCTCCCTCGTCCTGTCATGTCAACAAGCAGACAGAACGTGCGCGTATCGCTCGCTCATACAGTATTTGACTGTTCTCCCCCCTCCCGAATATTTTTTACAATATTCGTACGAATTTACTATTCGGGAAAAAGCTACTATTTGTACTCATCCGAATACCGTATTCGGGCACACCCCTATGCTGTAGTACAACTGGCTCCATCTCGAGCCCCTTCTTCATGTGTGTGGTTGCCTTTGAGCCAGTTATCATTCTTTTTGCAAGAGAAGCATCGGTCTTCTCAGAGGAGACATGACATGCCTCCCTGAAATGGCTTGCTGTAACTCTGGGCTTTCTGACAGCCTTCCAGAGTGAAGATTTAGACTGTGCTCTTGTATTCTGCTCTATTGCATAGCTGAAATCGCTAGTTACCTTTAGAGAGTCCAGATCTAGGGACTGGGGGAGAGTGGGCCCAAAATTAAAGTTTCTATCCAAACATGGGTGTCGCAAGGGCATGTCAGGGAAAGCAGGTGCATGGGGCTTTATAAGTTCACGGCTAGGTGGCTGTGGACACTGATATGATAGAATGCAGCCATGAGGGATTTGCCCAAACTGAGACGGGCCAGTGAAATATCTGATATCCCACTCAAAATGTCTGCCATCAGAGGTTTTGGTACTATCTGACTGAGTGCAGCTTCAGAGGACAGCAATGTAGAGTCAGGTAGTTTCCCTAACAGATAAAAACAGACACGTGAAGTTTTAATAAAAGTCCATCTATCCATCCATCTTCATCCGCTTATCCTGGGTCGGGTCGCGGAGGCAGCAGCTCCAGCAGGGGGCCCCAGACATCCCTTTCCCTAGCAGCATCAACCAGCTCTGCCTGGGGAATCTTTAGCCGCTCACAGGCCAGTGCGGAGATGTAGTCCCGCCACCTAGTCCTGGGTCTACCCCGTGGCCTCCTCCCAGCCGGACACGCCTGGAACACCTCCCTAGGGAGGCGCCCAGGAGGCATCCTCACTAGATGCCCGAACCACCTCAACTGGCTCCTTTCGACGCAAAGGAGCAGCGGCTCTACTCCGAGTCTCTCCCGGATGACTGAACTTCTCACCCGATCTCTCAGGGAGACCCCAGCCACCCTCTGGAGAAAACTCATTTCGGCCACTTGTATCCGTGATCTCGTTCTTTCGGTCATGACCCATCCTTCATGACCATAGGTGAGGGTGGGGACGAAGATAGACCGGTAGATCGAGAGCTTTGCCTTTTGGCTCAGCTCTCTTTTCGTCACAACAGTGCGGTAAAGCGACTGCAGAACCGCACCAGCTGCTCCGATTCTCTGGCCAAACTCCCTCTCCATGGTTCCCTCACTCGTGAACAAGACCCCCAGATACTTGAACTCCTTCACTTGGGGTAAGGACTCATTTCCTACTCGGAGCGGACAGACCACCGGTTTCCTGCTGATGAATAAAAGTAACAAACAAAATATGAGAATTTCATTGGTAAAGGATAGGGAGACTGTAATTACCTAGAAACTGTAGGCTTTGTAGAGTGTTGACGTCACTCCTCGCCTCCCTGTGTTTCCTGAAGCCTTAGGTGCCACAACCAAAAGCTGGTCTACAGATTCAGGATGGATTCCCTTTGACAAATAATGCAGTTTTTAACATTAAAATAAATAAAAACAGCAATATCTTTATGATTGATTAGTCATAAAGCATTACTTGTGGTTTCCAGTGGTATTCGGTATATAATGACAGTACTCAACTCAATGTTCATTATAGATACTCAGTACTCTCAGTAGAAGCAGTACTCGACATGATATTCCTATTCTGTATAACAGTACTCAACCTGGTACCCAGTCTTCAGCTAAACACTCAATGCACAGAATGTGCTCAGTAATGCTCGGTACATAGTACACAGTGTTGCACAATATTCCTCAGTGATGCTCAGTACACAATATTCATATTCAATAATATAACACCATAAAATGTAGTAAATTGTAAATGGACATTCACAAAATATTATCTGTGTACATCTGTCCTCGGTCTGTGCCATTGTTGCAGTTTAGTTGTGCAAGCAAGGGGGGGTGGAACACAGTCCAACTTCATCTGCTTGTAGTGTGCAGTCTGATAAAACATTGCAACCATGTGGTTACACAATGCCTTACCAGCTGCACAACTACAGGTGAATGATGTCAGAGCTGGCTCTGCAGCTCCCTGGAAGGTTATCTGCATGGGAATTGAGAAAATGGTGAAGCCTGTCTTGATACACAATATACTGTGCAGTAGAGTATGTTTGATCAGAAAAAAAAGACTCCAGTGTAGACTTTTAGTTCCAGCAGCTCTCTAAGACTAAGTGATAATAACAGTTGGCTAGGCTATTTTTCAGTTTCAGTCAAAATAATTCAAATGTAAGCTATGGTTTTACTTTTGGTCACCCTGATTGTTTGAACATCCAAGACAGTAGATATGGGTGTCTTATCAGAGAAGTGGTTGACTATGTCTACACTGTTGTACTCACAGCTGTACTCTGTTAATGAAATTCAAGTATCACCAATGTGTTACTTCCAATTTGCTTCTTATTGTTTTCCTACAGACCTCTGTGAACCTTCCTTTTCATCCGTTCCCAGAGAATCCCTCTGTTTAGATAGAACATTTGGTCTGTGACGTCACTCCCCTTTACCCTTTGTCTGAGTGCCCGTCACCTCCCTCTATACGAAATTATAAAAGAGACTGCACGACAGAGTCCCAGTACTCTTGACTTGGATACACTTCCTGTTTCGAGTCCTTTTTGCAAATCGTAACAGAATAAAACTATTGTCTTTTGTTTGAAACCAGCTTGAATCGACCACATCGCGTGTTCTTTGAAATCTACCTTAAACCAAGTATATAAATACTTTCATAACTCCTCTCCGTGGATCTCGTGCCCGGATTTGTAATCCACAATGCGCGTTTAGATAAACGTGATAAATCTCCGCAAGTTTCGTCTCGTTGTTCGAACAAGGTAAGGAACTGTATTCCAGCTTGTGCTCTCCCATACGACTGACACCATCTTGAATTTAGCAGCTAGTCATATCCTGTCCTGATTGGTAGGAGGTGGCTACCAGCTAGCAGGCAGCTCAGCTGTTGTCACTCAGCTAATTTGCTCTCGCTGAACCGGGTCGGGCAGAGCACGTTACAGTGCAACTTTTCAAAAGGAAATTGAAAAAATAATTGACAATTATTGACAATTAATTGGTTGGAAACAAAGTGTATTAAATGTCTTCATTACCTCCAACCCAGCGACAGCGCAGGGAGAGAGGTAATGTTTTCGGTGGTGTGCGTGCGTATGTGTGTGTGCGCGTGTGTGTGTGCATTTGTTAGCAGGATTACGCAAAAACTACAGGACCGATTTTCACAAAACTTGGTGGAAGGGTGTAGCATGGTCCAACTTAGAACCCATTAAAGAGCAGATACAAAGCATGGGTCGGGTCCAGGGGCCGCACAAACACTACCAGCCATTCATATTTTGAACCAGGATTACGCAAAAACTACCTGACCGCTTTTCATGAAACTTGGTGGAGGGGTGTAGCATGGGCCACCTTAGAACGCATTCAATTTTGGAACAGTTACAAATCACGGGCCAGATCCACGAATGAAAACAAAACTTAGAATGAAGCCAGATCCCTGTGTGGGGGTGCTAGAGACACAAGGTTTGGACTGGGGTGTGCGGGGAAGAGCCCGGAGTGCACCGTATTGCCCCCTGCTGGCTGTGACCTGAGTGGGGCGCCACACCGCCACCCATCCAACTCCAGTCATTTTTACCTCCGCGCCAGTCAATCACAAGCTGCCCAAACACAGCCCGGACAGCCATTCACCTCCACTCATCTTTTCATGAAGGTTTCCTGTGGTCTCTCTCTCCTTTAGATTATTCAGATAAACAGGTGATCCCATCCCTGGTTTGGTTTCTGGTAAGTTGTGTGAATGAATTTCAAGTCTCAACAAAGTGTTCTGTTTTCCCCCTGGACTGTAATTCTAAACCTTGTAGTTCGTTCTCATAGATCAGTCTGTCAGAACTACAAATCCCTCCCTGTGTGACATCACTTCCCTGTCTTCCCCCTGAAACTGTCACTTCCTCTTTCACTGTATAAACCCCCGACCCCTCCTCACTACTCTCACTCTTGCCTGGAATCACTTCCGGTGCGAGGGTCCGCTTCTGCAGAATCGTAACATAGAATAAACTATTGTACTTTGTTAAAACCAGCTTGATCGACCACTCAGCGTGTTCTTTGACAATCTAACTAAACAAGGATAAAAATCCTTTAACAATATGGCGACGAGGAAAAAGAGAATTGAGTCACTTTAGGGACATCTGCCGGTTTTTCAGCGAGCTCAGGAGGAGGAACGTGGGCCCACGTCAACTTTATAGTTGCGGAACGACTCCGGGGCACCGTCGTAGCATGGGGGTGTACTTTCCCGGAGCCTGCTGTTCCGAGGCTCGCTGAGAAACCTGGTACGTTGATCGAATCTCATAGTGGTCCTGCATTTTTGCTCAGCTGTGTGAAAACTTAGACAATAGTGTTTATTCGAGCCGGTGTCGCGCACACGTGTCCTGGGTAGAAAGTCGGTTTTTGAACCGCATGCTCGCTTAAAGGCCAATATACCAGGGTTGGTTTTGTAAGTGTGCATTTCTGAGAACGGGTGTGTTTAGTACTACACGACGTCTCACTTTCGGAAAGCCTTCTTTTTTGATTGTTTTGTGATCCGCGTTGTGGGGGGTTGCCGCGGCGCGAGAGAGCTTGTTGTCTTAGGCTCGTTATTTTTGTTTATTTCTGCTTACTCTTGTTGTGAAGGAGCACGACAGGAAGGTGGCTGTTTCAATTCGAAAGATTATTTGGAATCCCCGGGGGGGTTAGCTAGGTAGTCGTACCTACGACGTAATCCTTAATTTGTTTCGTTTTGTTTTTAGACTTGGATGTGTTTGTGCTGCGTTTTGTGTTTCATGTGAAGCTGAGGCTTCTTAAATGTTTGGTCCATTGTATGTTTGGGTCTACGCCAAGGTAGATCTGTTTTTGTTTTGGGATTTGAGGTCCTGTTTAACTGTTAAACACATGGTTATGTTGGGTGTTTTTGGTTTTATGCTGGGTTTTGGTTTGTGTACATTTGTGATTGATTTTCATGCTAGCTGCATTCTAGCTAGGCTACTGTTCTTGTTCTGCTCAAACTAGCTACAAACTAGCTTTCTCCTCTGTTCTATTGTTTCAAGGTGCTAGCTGTCTCATCCACGTGTTAGTTAGTTCTATCCTCTGTGCACACGTGGTTAAACTTCCTGTTTTGCTGCTTGTGTGAAAAAAAAAAAAAAGAGAGACTTCCTGTTCCCTCTTCTCTTCTCGAGGGTCAACCAATTTGGCTTCTGATGACTGCCATCTTGGGAAAAAAAAAATATATATAACAGGAGAAAAAAAAAAAAAAGTATCTCTCAGCACAGCAGTAATTTGGTTGACTGAACGTGTTTAGTTTTTTTTCTGTAACTTTTTAATTACATTGTTGGTTCTAATATTTTCTTTTAAAATGGGAGTTACTTTTTGTACAACAAAGCGTGTGTGTGAGAATAGTGAAGGGACAGAAAGTCCCTGTTCTGACCTCTTATCCAAACAAGAGTTTTGTTGTTTCAGGTCATGTCCCTTGTTAAGCAGATGTAAACTATTTCAACCAACCCCCAATACTGGCCCCCTCCTTATGACACCTATCCAAACAAGAGTTTTGTTGGTTCAGGCCACGTCCGTTCCTGTCCAAACGTCCCTACCACATGTTATCTCTACGCCTGATATCTCTCAGATAACACCCTTACCCCAAATAGGGATGTCTGAAATAACGGCCCCCACACCTCCCTCTGGTTCCTCTTTCATTGACCAGCAAATTGCTTCTCCTATTTTATACCCTCCTGCTGTGTCTCAAATTGGTCTCTCTGTGACCCCATGTCACCATTTTGACAATTCAGTGTCTCTGCCCCATCCCTTTGTTTCTGCTTCTAAAGTTGACCGTCCAGGTTCTGCTGATTCTTTTGAACATCTGGCTAATGAGTTTGGTAAACTATGCTTGCCAATAATCCGTCTGCTAAGTGAACAATGTGAAGCTGAGATAAGAAGGGACTCTGTGAGACGAGCTGCACAGTGTAGGTACTTCAACAACGCTCGCACTGAGCAACCAGAGACGGGTGAACTGCAACGATCAAGGGAATACAGAGAGAATCAGAGATATTCACAACAAAACAGCAGGATTTACAAATCTAATCAGCATTGTCATCACTGCGGCCGCAAAGGGCACTACCGGAGGGAGTGTAGACTATACGCTAAAAAGCATAAGTCTCCCCCTGATCAATGGGGTCCAGCACCCCCGAATGGGGTCTCTGTCAGTTCTCCACAGGGAGATGGATACTGACTAGATGGGACAGATAGGTTTCTGTAGGGACGTCTGGGGAGAGTGAGGGTGTACGTGACAGGGTGGAAAGAAAGAAAAAATGATGATAAAAATCATTCATATTTGCCAATATCTTAGTCTGATACATATTGTCTGACGACCCAATTTTGAGAATTTTGTTTTGTTTAAGATTTCATGTTTTACTGATTTCAGATGCACATTCATTGGTTTTGAGTTTTACAGAGAATTGACGTTCCTGGACTACCGGATAAATGCCAAACCGGTTGGAACCGCAAGTATTTTAATAATTTGAAATGACTGCCACTTAAAGTTGTGTTAGATGTTGCTAACTTCAAACTCAATTCACTGTATTGTCATGTTAACTTAATATGCTCAGATACATATTCTTGAAAAAAAGAAAAGAAAAAAGACATCACTCCAATTTATCAAAACTGGGGTCTATGATTTATTTTGTTATGTTTATGTGCCTCCGGCGCATAATTTCTAAGAATTGGTGTTACCCACAAGAGTGGTGAGAAATTGAAATGTCGTTTATTTTGTCTGTCTTTTATTGTATGTAAACTGCCCATGCAGCTCTGTCTGTGCGTCTGACGGCCCACAGAGCCAGCTGCATGGTAAAACAAATGTGTCACGTATTATTTCTGAAGTTTGGTTACAGAGTAGACACAGGCACGGGACGAGAGATGGAGGCTGCCCCAAGAATTGGATACAACCGGGGTAACCGACTTCCCATTTAAGATGGGCTGACACCTTGGTTCGTGGGGACGCTGGTCAAACGCCTCACCCCCACGTTGCCCAACTGACTGTGGGTAAGAGATAGATATGATCTAGGATAATTTAAGAATAGTAACCAAGTGGTTGTCAGACCCAAGGAACCATCACGTCCTAAGCGTGCTCATAACCCTCTGTCCTCAAACGCAGAAATGTGGTTATTGAAATTGAGCTCAACTTATAACACCCCTAGTGTTCTTTTGAGAGCGGTTTAGATAAACTATATTTGTTCATGGGTTGAGAACCCCATATGAACTATTCATTTATTGTTTTTGGTTTGAGTAATGCATTTTTTCCATTTGTTCACCCTGATTTAAGGGAATTTGTTTTCACCATTAGAGGGCGCTGTTTTACATAATGTGTTGGCGCTCCCCTTTTTAAATGATTATTTTGAATAACAATTTCTTGTTAGAAACAAGGACTCATGGTTTGATGATACGAATATGTTGTTTTATTTTAGGAAATGGCCATAACATTTCTAAGAACTAAATCTAATTGGTGCGTGAGCAGGTTAATTACCTTGGTCACTTAATAATGATGTTTAAGACTTGACTCTGTTAAAAGGACTGGGGTCCTACTTGAAATCAGTGGCAGCTACCACTGGTGCTGTTTTAAACCTAATAGCACTGCGCACACTGTTTGGTCCATGTCCGGCATGTTGTGTCTATTCATCTTTTACATCGCACCTACACACAGCGTGGCTGCTGCTTTAATAAGAATGAACTGTTGACCGTGCATTTCAAAGATGCACTGTTCTTAACTCTGCTTCCTCCTCCAGAAGGCAGAGAGACATGACTCAACATATTGACCGAGATCAATTAAGCCACGCTCAAACCTCTCAGATATTCTCCTCTCACTCTGATTTTGAATGTGAATGAATGCACATTTCATAGTTAGCATAACCTATACTGCATATTCCATGCTTTCATTATGTTTTCAAATTAGCACACTGACCAGATCATGTTTCAAAAAAGAGGGGGAGTAAAGGATGTTATCAAGTTAACTGGTTGTTGCTAATGAAACAGACTAGTAGTAGTGAAGAAGGTAATGAAGAAGTTGAATTGAAGGTAGTGAGGAAGTTGAATTGAAGGTAGTGAGGAGGTTGTAGTTGAAGGAAATTAGAAAGTAGTTGAAAGAACGAGATGCAGAGCTGAAGAAGAAACTTAATGTGTAATATTTTAAGATGGTGGCAAAGGCCAAGCTCCTATTGAAACCTCTGATCCTGTGTCCAGTATGGCTGCTAACTCCGCTGCTAAAAGCTGCGGTCCGGTCCTGTTTTGTCTATGCTGTCTCTCATCTGTGGATTCACAGGTCTGCCGACCTGAGAGAGCCGACCTGCATCATTTCCAACCAGGCCAATGGGTTGTGAGCAGAGACCTGAAACCAGAGTGCCCGTTGGCTGGGCCCGTACCAGTTCCTGCTGCTAACTCAGACGTAGCAGAGAGGACTTTGCGGGTACACGCCAGCCACTGCAGGCTGGTTCCAAACCAGGACGAGGCCACCCGGCCTGAGAATTCCAACAACCAGGATGCAATATCCTGTGTCACCACCAGGGCGAAAGCTCACTCTCTGGTCTCAGATGAGGAATCAGACAAAGAGTAACGCCTCATTGCTGTCAGGATGACAACTCTGAGCGCCACTTCAGCAAAACACAATCATGGGCCACCACACTGTGGCTTCCTCTGAGGAGGAGCTATTGAAAGAAGTGACCTTGCCTGTCACCTCCTTCTCAGGATCATTATGGCAACGTGGACAAGCGTTTGTCCTATTTGAATGTTGCACTCCACTTGACTGTTGAGACGAAGATGAATGGAAAATACTACATTCTGCATATATAAGATTTGAAAGCAACAGAGATTTCCAGGTTATACTGTTGAAACTGTGACTGGAGTTTAGTTTAGAGTGGGTGTAGAAGTATTGAAAATTCATAATTATAAAGTTGATCTTTGTAGAAGCTGTTCCAGACTATTCTCAGGGGACTGTGTTTAACTGTGTTTAACTGCTATGCACCTAACTACATCAACCAAGTATTAAAATGAAGCCTAACAGAATTGCAACAACAGGGCTGAACTTGAAAAGCGAGTTAAACAATTTGAAGTGACCTATTCAATACATCACAGCATGTATTAATATTTTCAGATACAACACATAGATTAGGACGAAATTAATGTTTTAAGCAGATTTATGAGATGTGAAATTAAGGTTCAGAGAGCCATTCCAAATGGCGTATTTTTGAGCTATAGGGAAATAGCGTATTCAACTTTAAATTGCAACAGTGTCATATGAATGTTATCTTGCTCATGTAATGTCCAGGAGTAAGAAGATTGATCACACTCAAATGCAGGGAATTCATCAGCAATCAAACTAGACACCATAGAGCTGTCTCGAATTTTCAATTTAGTTTCAGTATATTATTTCTCTCATGAACGCATGACACATGATCGCACAATTCCAAGTAATTTCAGCCTTAGCTACAGAAGTAAATTACATTGAAAAGATTGTGCTACAAAATAGACTTCCCTTAGAGATAATACTGGCTATATCTGCTGTTCGGTTAGTTCAGATCCCAATGCTACATTGAGTTTTATGAAGCAAACGATAAAGGTATTCAGATCTTAGATAATGTTCCTAAATGGAATGCTTTTGCAAGTCCTGGATATTCTCAAATATGTGTGTTTCCAATTGTATGTATGTTCTTCATCGTTATTATTTTTTTAATATTCTTAAGTGTATGTTTAAATGCTGTTCCAGATATGCCTATGCTGCCTAAATAATGATAGAAAAAGTTAAATTTACTATTAATTCAATTCAAGATCTTAATGATGTCTGTGCCATTGACATTGACTATTTGGAATATTTTGATACATAATCTGTTGGTTCTAATTTGAATTTAAGGGTTTTTCCTCTAAAACAAATAGGGTTTTTCCCACTCAGTCATGAATATATGATGTCTTAGATTAATAATCATGGTATCTTTTTACCTTGCTTATGCCAAATTAAGGTGAGGAGTTTTGGTAAGTGATTGCATATGTGAAGAAAATGATCTTGGTGTGTTAAATAACTTGAGTTTGTTAAATCTTTATTATGCTCCACCTAGTGGAGAAATAGATTACTTCCTTTCCATATGTGTAGAATAGGGTTTTTGCCATAGATGTTGGATTATTTTTATGATAGGCCTATTTTATAATTTGATTTCACATTGTTGATTCTTTCATTTCTATTATAGTTGTGGATATTTAATCCACAAAGTGGGGAATTGTGAATGAATTTCAAGTCTCAACAAAGTGTTCTGTTTTCCCCCTGGACTGTAATTCTAAACCTTGTAGTTCGTTCTCATAGATCAGTCTGTCAGAACTACAAATCCCTCCCTGTGTGACATCACTTCCCTGTCTTCCCCCTGAAACTGTCACTTCCTCTTTCACTGTATAAACCCCCGACCCCTCCTCACTACTCTCACTCTTGCCTGGAATCACTTCCGGTGCGAGGGTCCGCTTCTGCAGAATCGTAACATAGAATAAACTATTGTACTTTGTTAAAACCAGCTTGATCGACCACTCAGCGTGTTCTTTGACAATCTAACTAAACAAGGATAAAAATCCTTTAACAGTTGCCTTTATTTTAATTCTTGAGAACAGGCATACTGTATATAGAACAGTAATAGCACAGCACAGTGCACTGCAGTATAATTGTGCAGTAAAGTCATAATTGCAGTAATCTGTTACTCATACCAGTGAACACTCAACATATAATTATAAAAACAGCACATTTCCAATACGGGTTAGGGTTAAAGTTATTCACTGCAAAAAGCAACAGCAAAGTGAAGTGTAATAATTTAGTGGCAATATCACAATTTGGTTATCATAATTGAACTGGTTTCCTATTCTTATCTCCATTCTACTGCTCTTGGCGGCCAGGAGAAGATTTGGAGAAGATTGAAGGGAGCAACTAAAAGTGGCTGGATGTACAGTATAAATGAGAGTAGTTGCATTAACAACCATTCAAGCACACATCAGATTTGTATTCACAGAGACAGGAAGCACAAACTCCCCTCATCCTGTCTTCTGATTTTACTAACACCTCCCCCAAAGAGAAAACATATCAAGGCAAATAGCAGAGGAAATATATAATTAACTGATGAATAACATCGATGCCAGGATTGTCATACAAGAGAACGTAGGCCCGATTCGTCTGCCAATCCTTAGGGCAGATGGACCATGCCAACAATCCCTTTCCATCAATATGAAAATAATCCACCTTTCCCATTAGAATTATGTAATCATTTATTCAAGAAAGACAATTATCATTTGTATGGGATGAAAAAGTGCAAAAGAGAACTTGAAGTAATGAATTTCGGGGAGTGACTGCAAAGGTGACTTCGAAGCAGAATTATTAAAATGTGCATAATCACTCTGCATGCCGGCACATCACACCATGAAAGTCAACCCGTAGAGGTCGCCCGCTTCCTCCAATAATGCAAAGCAGCGTGGGTACTTCAGACATGGCGGCCTTGCCAAATGAAAAAAAAAAGAAGAAGCTGTGCAGTGATGAAAAATTATCTGTGACATCTTGGCAGCGGTGGCGTTGGTCCCAGCTGGGTATTCTAAATGAACTCCAATCAAAAGAAAAGGTCTGAGCAGAGAGGACAAACCCTTACTCGCTCACTGTGAGAACCTTTTAGAGAAGAGAGCGCTGGTTTGTTATTACAGACCAAAACGACCCACACTGAGCGGGAGGAGCTCTATGTTGTCATAAGAGGTATATCTTTCTCCATCTCCCCACGAGGAATGCCCAGCAGGGGTTCATGATAAAGTCAGACACATCAGTGCACAGAGGATGGAGGCGAGGACGTCCATGTACTGTACCTTGCACGCGCTCTGCTTTACCTCCCCGGGGGTCACATGCTAAGATGGCAGAGATACTTACATTAATGTCCTACCTTTGGACCTGCAAGGAGCTGAGCGTCGAAGTTGCACCAGGGTTCAAGCCAAGACAAATGAAAGCCAAGTGGGGGTCTGGAGAAAAAAAAACATGCCTAGGTCTTTCTGTAACTCGTAAGTTATTGATGATAGACGAGTTATGTGGAGATTGCTTCTCATCATGTTAGATCTTTTCATGCCATGATATCAGGAATAATATTATAGGACTATTCTGTCCCATGGATAGTATTTTTATAGGAGAAGGCCGTCTATATTATATGAAATAAATAAAGTGTCAAAAGCAAATTACTGCACAATATCTCTTGAAGGTAGTATACAGTAAATCTGAACATATACATTAATCTTCACTGGTCTATTGGGTGCTCCTGACACAATACACATCTGTCCTCTCATGTCATGGTGTTGTGGGCTTCATCGGTCTCTGATGTGTCAAAAGATATGTGAATTTGGAGATCTGTGCATTAAATCAGTCTGGCCAGACACAAAATGGACATGTAAGCATATCTGAATCTGATCTGAGCATATCGACCAAACGTAAATGTTTTCTTCCCCTTTCAAGAAACAAAACACATTTCATAGGGGGATCAATAGGTTACATTTGAGTAACCTGCACCTTGCGTCAGCATACTGCAGTTTATTTCAAAAGCATAATCTTCGTGTAGAACAGAACTTCAAGGAGGCCAAAACCGTTGAATCAACAATTTATAAAGCATGCCTAACACAGGGGCCGAATCTCTAGGCAATACTGAATTCTCACAGAAGGGCCGCAGTTTTTAAACTGGCTTCAGGCCAGGACTCACATGACAAACAAATTTGCATACAAGGAATGTTCATTTAACACAAATATGGTCAACTAGTCTTCTGAATGGTCTTTGCCCCCCTTCTTCGGACACGGGGCTCCCTCCTGTGTCCTCCTAGGATCATGTTACAACAGTAGGCTACTGACTTCAGAGCGGCCATTTGCTATAGACAATCATGCTGACTCAGGGACAAAGGCCATCTGTTGTACTCACATGTTAAACTCTAAATTAACACAGTTCCAACTAAAGTGAAGTTTATTCATTATTCTAATAAAATTATTACTACATGAGAGTAATACATATGTGACCGCCGCTGGTAATTTGGTCCTCAACTAGGCAAAGGTCATTTTTCAGTTTTTTACAGATTATGAAAGTGCAGATTGTAAGCTTTCAAATGAGATCTCATACATTGAAATCTGAACATAGTTGAAGAAGATATGCTTATTTGAATGCTAGTACTGCCAAATCAACTTAGCTGAGAAATCCCCCTCCAAAGTTCTCCAACATTTTCACACCTCTGACTGCCAGGTAATGGGCGTGAACAATAGCCTGGTAACCGCACCCCCAGCCACTCCCCCACTGGACGATCTGTCATTATCTGTCAGAGTGGCTGTCAACTTGGGGTATTGTCTGTCAGAGTGGCTGTCAACTTGGGGTATTACCTGAGAGTGGCTGCCAAGTGGGGTGCTCTCTCACTGATGACCCCACACTCTTTGAGTCAGTATTAATCTTGTTCTTAACTGCATTCACAACACAAGATAAGATGAAGTTCAAATGTAACATTCTTTATTGACACATACATGATATAAAGTACAAGCATAAGTAGTAAAGTGTACAAAAAAAGGCAACAGTCTAAGTGTTAAAGTGTACAGTCAGTTGTCTGTTTATAGACAAGGTGCATAGTGTTCATTGTGATCAAGTGTACAACAAAGTAATAACAGTCCCCAGCTCAATACTCAAGGTAATAACAACAGTACTCGGCTCAGTATTCAATAGTCTGACAATGCAGTCTGTGCAAATGTGGGCAAGTCTGTGCAAGAGAACAAGCAACGCTTCAGTATACAAACAGGAAAAGGCTGTGGCCTTTCTCCTGCAGTGCTGTCCGTCCTGATGATCTGCAGTGAATCTACAAGCGGACAGTCTTGTTCTGAGCTGCTGTGGAGTTTGGCGGGGGACATGTGACGTCTCGTCCCTCATCAGAACAGAACTCTCTGATCTTGTCAAAGAGATACGTCTGTCTGGCCATGTCCAGTCCGGGTGGGGCTTGCACAAGAAGACCTTCTCTGGGGGGCAGGACATCAGGCTTGCGCAGCAGCTGAAACTCGACTGCCGGTGCATCACGGTGTTCTCGCATCACGGTGTTCTCTGGCCACAACCATGCCAGGTCTCTCTGCATCAAAACTGCAATAGAATAGAAGGAAGAAAGTACATTAAACTATTGCCCACAGTACTGGCACTCCATATAGATAAAATAGTACCAGAATGTGTTGATTAAATAGACTAGCTAATGCATGATAGGATGAACGTATTCTCACCTGTTGTGCAAAATCAAAGCTGTAGTGCATAGTGATCTTCTTGCTGGCTGGTATGGAGGGGCCAAGGGAGAGCTGCAAATCCTCACGTTTTTGTCTTTTCAGTCCTGTTGTCGCATGCTCGCTCATGCCAGACAACAGTCCTTTGCCGCTCCATTCACTTCGCCACCACCACAGAAGAAGACTACCTCGGAAAAATAAATTAACTCGGACAGAACGCATCTAAATAAGTTATTTAATGGTAGCCCCGAGGCTTCAAAACCCAGCATTTGTTTAAATAGACCACTTTGCTTAGGTAAGTGAAGTTTCATGTTTATCTGACACTTGTAAATATGAGCGCCTCTCCTAAATAGGCCGACACCGATTTATTTTGACGGCGAAGTGAATCGAGCGGCAAAGGACTGTTGTCTGGCATGAGCAAGCATACGACAACAGGAATGAAAAGGGCTAGCAAATCTCATGGTTTCTCAAGTTCAAAGCTCGTGGCCACTCACCTGAAGTAGCATAGGTAAACTCTCCGCCAGCCCCATATAAGGATATGCAACTACAGGGTCGTGCGCAGATGTCACTTCGCTGGCGATATGGATACAGACACGGACTACCACCCCCTCTCCGCAGCAGACTCGTCTAGCGCACTAACACACATCCAACAGTAGAATTGAGGTGACCGCAATCACCAATTGATGAAATGGTCATGGATTTGTTGTGGGCTTATACAGCGAAATCTCACAGTGCTTTTGCAGAACGGTCAAAGCATTAAAACAAAACACAACACTCATTAATTTACACCAAAATCACAAATTATAAACACACAATCAAAATATTTTAAGACTGATCAACACGAATAACAAGCAATTCAGAGCGAAATGATTTAAATGATGACATATCAGATATTCTGACGCATTTCTGACAATAGAAATTATGGTTATGATTAGGACACGTTATTGGGAATTATGCAAATATAATTGTATTTCAATCATATATCATCCAACTGTAGAATTGAGGTGACCGCAATCACCAATTTCAACCTACATTTCCGCACTCAAATGGCCTACTTGCGACTGCTATTCAGTGTTCGTATATTCTGTTCTTGGCTGAGAACAAATCCCAGATGAGAAACCATTGGTGAACGGCGTAAGTACAGTTTAAGAAGAAATGCTTCTTAAGAACTTCTTTACTTCGCTGGTGAATGAGGCCCAATGTCTCTTCGTTAGAATGAGGAGTCAATTCAGCTTAAGATAACATAGATATCAACTACGTATATGCTGTTTTCGCAAACAATATTATCTTATCTTTTCATGCATGCTTATGATTGTTTTTAAATCCTTAATACATAAAAATAACATACAGAAAGCTTAAATTAAGCACTGTGTAGTGGGCATATAGAACCTACCTGCAACAGACACTGGTGTGCTGTGGTGATGAATCCACCACAAGATGGCTGAGGTGGGTAACACCACAAAGAGAGCATCATCAGATGATGTACTTGATCATTGTTGGGGGCAGGTGTGCGGGGAGAGTGAGTAAAGGTGACTGCTTACTTTGCTTATGGTAGTCCATCGTGACCGATGATGACTTTGTTGTTGATAAAAATGAAAGTATTTGCCAAAGCAGAGGCTCGCTCAAAAATAGGTTCAGTCAGATTTATTAAGAAAACAATACGATTGCAAACGGACCTCAAAGTAAAACACAGAGTGGTTCCAACAGAAGAAGTAAAACATGAGCTCGCCGGATCCTCCTTATATCTGCCCAAAGCAAGGATGTGGATTTGATTGGCTGAGTTGTCTATACGTCATCGTAAGGTGACGGATATCACACAGTGGTAGAAATGAATGTGGGATGAAAACTCACTTTGAATATGGACAAAGAAAACAAAAGGTCTGAGCCAGGACGGAAAGGACAGAAGGTGTGGCCCTTCTGACTTAAACAAAGAGAGGAGGAAGAGCGAGGCAGAGGAGGTGTTTACAATTACAAAAGAGAGAGGTCTGAGCCAGGACGGAAAGGACAGAAGGTGTGGCCCTTCTGACTTAAACAAAGAGAGGAGGAAGAGCGAGGCAGAGGAGGTGTTTACAATTACAAAAGGCAGGGGACTGGATGAACAGGTATTGAAAGAAAAGATATGAATCTGAATAGTCTTGAGACTATGTGTAAAATTCCATGACAACTTCTGCTACTGGTTTTTATTGACTGACCACCAGTAATAAAAATAACACTACCAGTTACACCACCAAAAAGGTTACTCTTCAATGGTGCAAATTAGTTATTTAGACTGAGGAGTAACCACTCTGTTACACCAACAAAATGCATTCACTGGTGGAGGGCTGTGCTCTCTGAGCACCCTTTCTTGTAACTACTAGCAAATAATGTCAATATAAAGTAGTGTGTTAAAATTATGTTTCTGTAAGCTATTATCACATGATGTTACGTATATACTTATACAGTATAAAACCAATATTTAATAGGAATGTCCTGTAAATAGATGGGATAATCACATAAAGTAAAAGCCTAAAGCTGACAAGATATTGTTAGAGATTTCAAATAGGGTAATTTGAATATAATTTTGCATTATTGTTTTGTGTTTAACATCCAAAAATCTGTACTTTGATGGGGAGTTCTTGTGGGTAGACTGGATAATCCTATGAATTTACTAAAGAATACTGTATGAAAAAAAATCATTATTTAAACTAAGTAATTTTAAGTTATTATATTAAATATTTTCATTTTTTTATGAAGATTTATACATTTATTTAACATTGTAGAGATGTTTTATAATAAGATTTTTTTTAAATTCTACAACAGTTGGACTGTAAAAATACAGCAAATACAGAATATATAGCAAACATTGTATTTAAAAATAAATTATCTGTAGAATAACTAAAGATTTTTACTCTATTTATGTATGTATTTATATTTATTTTTACATTTTTTACATTAAATGTAAAGTTTTATAGCAAAAAAACAAAAAGTTGCTGTAATTTTACATACAGTAAAATTATGTGTATTTTATGTGATTTTCACTTCACAATTCAACGTAATTCGACATTCAAGAAAATTAAGCAATGGAATAATCCTGTAAAAAAAAAATAGAATTTCTTATTAAATCAATTTACAGATTCAGCCTTTATTTTATGGCAAATATTTTTTATAAAAGTAATTTACTGTATTTCTATGGCATTTATACTTAATATAGAAAAACAATAAATATCTGTAAAAAAAATTTTTTTTTACAGTGTATAGCATTTAAAGCTACAATCATTGATTTTATTTACCGCTAGATGGCAGTAAGACTTGTTTACAAACAAAAGGATAAAATATATAATATATATGAGGCAGGCCGGCTATTGACAACACAGGCAGAAAGTAGGGGTGAGTCATTCAAGTAGGACGCTATTAGGATGCTACTCTGTATGTCTCAGTGAAACAATATGATATCATGTGGTTTAATTATTTTTGACAATATGAATAAAATCTATGATTGTAGCTTTAACAGAAAAAAAGATGCCTATTCATACAAATATTCTGAAATGTACAAGTACATTTGCAAGATGTTTTTCCTCTCCATTTTGAAGAACTCTCTGTCTGCAGTGTGCATAGCGTGCAATAATTGTAGGTGCAGGTACCTGTAAATGAACCGCATTCACAGAGAGAGGTTTTTGAGCTGCTGAATATGGACCTGTGCCTGACAGATTTCTGTCTCACCTGCCCTCTGTGCCCCGCTCATTGACATATCCTATTAAAAGAGTATAAAATACATTGTAAATAATAGGCATATTGTGATTATACCAGGTTACTGCAGCAATTTCAATTTTCAAGGTGTAATTGGTAAATAGGCCTTTGTAAACACGGCAATACATCTGTCACGGGTGTGCTTTTCCTCTATGTTTTGTTTTGAATCTTGGGGGGGGAGGGGACAAGACATAAGGTACTGTAGCCTAGTCAATGAAAATGTGTTTTGAGAAACTACAGTATTACAAAGTCCCTATGGACCCATTGTGGTTGTTCTATCTATCTATCTATCTATCTATCTATCTATCTATCTATCTATCTATCTATCTATCTATCTATCTATCTATCTATCTATCTATCTATCTATCTATCTATCTATCTATCTATCTATGTGTCTGTCTATCTATCTACCTGTCTGTCTATGTATCTATCTGTCTGTTTGTCTATCTATCTATCTATCTATCTATCTATCTATCTATCTATCTATCTATCTATCTATCTATCTATCTATCTATCTATCTATCTATCTATCTATCTATCTATCTGTCTGTCTGTCTGTCTGTCTGTCTGTCTATCTATCTATCTATCTATCTATCTATCTATGTGTCTGTCTATCTACCTGTCTGTCTATGTATCTATCTGTCTGTTTGTCTATCTATGTATCTATCTATCTATGTATCTATGTATCTATCTATCTATCTATCTATCTATCTATCTATCTATCTATGTGTCTGTCTATCTATCTACCTGTCTGTCTATGTATCTATCTGTCTGTTTGTCTATCTATCTATCTATCTATCTATCTATCTATCTATCTATCTATCTATCTATCTATCTATCTATCTGTCTGTCTGTCTGTCTGTCTGTCTATCTGTCTGTCTGTCTGTCTGTCTGTCTGTCTGTCTGTCTGTCTATCTATCTATCTATCTATCTATCTATCTATCTATCTATCTATCTATCTATGTGTCTGTCTATCTACCTGTCTGTCTATGTATCTATCTGTCTGTTTGTCTATCTATGTATCTATCTATCTATGTATCTATCTATCTAGCTAGCTAGCTAGCTAGCCCCAACAGCAGCAGTAGACCGCCACTGAAAACACCCCTTGGACAGACCCCCCACCCCCATGATCCATTATACCCACCCCGCCCCCTGCGACTGTTCTGATAGACCAGTCTCTCTATCCCATTCCCCCTGCCATTACAGACAGCCCCCTCGCCCTCACCCTGGACCAACAACACCTGATCACTTTGAGCACCTTGCACCTTGTCTATACAATAGACAACATTATGCACTACTACTTGATCACTTGAACCAACACCAGACAACACTTGAACATTTGTACACTCTGTCTACAATAACAATTGCCTCTTGCCTATAATACAATAGACAAAAGCTACTGACCCTATCATTGGATAGATTGTGAAGACTGCCATTTAGCCTACCTAAAAAACAAATATTGTAATGAAACATTCACTCAAGATGTAGCCTATTCCTGTTGAAAGCTGATTTGGGGTAACGCACGCAGACGCACTCGGCTGTTATTTGCTTGTTATTATTGTTACGCTTGTCATTATTTTAGAAATGTTTAATGATACTATTTTATTGAGACATCCATATTAGCCTACTGATTCTAATGCATAAACTATTTTTGGTTAGGCTACCACATGACATTGAATATCTAAGCGGGCAAATGTGAGCGCACGAGAGTACAGGGCTACAATCTGGCTGGATGGGGGGCATGTGATGTGTTCTGGGTCTGCGGTTATAGTTCTGTTGCTGGCTGTCTCTGTAAGCTTGTTCAGTCTTTCTCAATTTCCCTGTGTCCGCACATTTCGGTTTCAGTTGGGATGGAATGACAGGAACAAGAGTTCTGATTCTTCTTCCCATAAGAAGCTCTATGGGACTGTACCCATTCGCCAGTGGAGTGTCGTGGTAGGCAATGAGCGCCAGGTAAGGATCTTTCGACTTTTTAAGCAGACTTTTGTCAGGGTCAGCACTCACCCCTGATGCCTCGATGACCTGTCCCAGAAACTTGAGCCTGCTCTTGGAAAACTCACATTTGTTGTGACGAAAAGAGAGCTGAGCCAAAAGGCAAAGCTCTCGATCTACCGGTCTATCTTCGTCCCCACCCTCACCTATGGTCATGAAGGATGGGTCATGACCGAAAGAACGAGATCACGGATACAAGCGGCCGAAATGAGTTTTCTCCGGAGGGTGGCTGGGGTCTCCCTGAAAGATCGGGTGAGAAGTTCAGTCATCCGGGAGAGACTCGGAGTAGAGCCGCTGCTCCTTTGCGTTGAAAGGAGCCAGTTGAGGTGGTTCAGGCATCTAGTGAGGATACCTCCTGGGCGCCTCCCTAGGGAGGTGTTCCAGGTATGTCCAGCTGGGAGGAGGCCGCAGGGTAGACCCAGGACCAGGTGGCGGGACTGGCGGGTCGGCTGTAGCTCAGTTGGTAGAGTGGGTCCTTCAATGATTGAAGGATCAGCGGTTCGAATCCCAGCTCCGACTGCCCACATGTCGAAGTGTCCTTGAGCAAGACACCTAACCCCAAATTGCTCCCAATGAGCAGGTTAGCACCTTGCATGACAGCTACCGCCATTGGTGTGTGAATGTGTGTGTGAATGGGTGAATGAGAGGCCATTGTAAAGCGCTTTGAGTGCCGTTAAGGTGGAAAAGCGCTATATAAGTGCAGTCCATTTACCATTAACATCTCCGCACTGGCCTATGAGCGGCTAAAGATTCCCCAGGCAGAGCTGGTTGATGCTGCTTGGGAAAGGGATGTCTGGGGCCCCCTGCTCGAAATGCTGCCTCCGCGACCCGACCCCAGATAAGCGGATGACGATGGATGGATGGATGGATGGATGGATGGATGGATGGATGGATGGATGGATGGATGGATGGATGGATGGATGGATGGATGGATGGATGGATGGATGGATGGATGGATGGATGGATGGATGGATGGATGGATGGATGGATGGATGGATGGATGGATGGATGGATGGATGGATGGATGGATGGATGGATGGATGGATGGATGGATGGATGGATGGATGGATGGATGGATGGATGGATGGATGGATGGATGGATGGATGGATGGATGGATGGATGGATGGATGGATGGATGGATGGATGGATGGATGGATGGATGGATGGATGGATGGATGGATGGATGGATGGATGGATGGATGGATGGATGGATGGATGGATGGATGGATGGATGGATGGATGGATGGATGGATGGATGGATGGATGGATGGATGGATGGATGGATGGATGGATGGATGGATGGATGGATGGATGGATGGATGGATGGATGGATGGATGGATGGATGGATGGATGGATGGATGGATGGATGGATGGATGGATGGATGGATGGATGGATGGATGGATGGATGGATGGATGGATGGATGGATGGATGGATGGATGGATGGATGGATGGATGGATGGATGGATGGATGGATGGATGGATGGATGGATGGATGGATGGATGGATGGATGGATGGATGGATGGATGGATGGATGGATGGATGGATGGATGGATGGACCGACAATTATTTTTCTGTATAGAGTTGTATCAATGATAATAGTTTAGTTTGCGTCCTACTAAATGCCTATGTAAACTGTAATGTTAGTGCTAGCTGGTGGTGCAGCTAGTCAGAGCTAGCTACTGTAGCTATTAGCTATAACGTTAGGTCTCGTAACGTTTGCTGAGGCAGAGATAAGGTGCTGTAATAACAGTTGTCTTTAGCTAGTAATAAATCAGTTTTGGTATAACCGTTGCAAACTCCTAGGTTTGAGCAATGACTAGCTAGGTTCACTCGCCCACTGAATTGCATAGTAGGCTAAACAAACGAGATGTAGACGTCTGGTTTGTTTATTTAATTCAGTTCAATAGTCCAAGTCCAGCGTAATTATGTTCATATTTCATATGCTACACAGAATAGGCTGTAGGCTACACGGAGGTGTTTCATGTCTGCAAGTAGTTTGATACTGTCAATAATTTCCCTTTTATGATAGATGGTGAGTGGAGGGCAAAATGCCACCAGAAAAAAAGAAGACAAAAATGGACATTAGATTTTTTTTTGGTCAAAGCAGCAGAAAGGCAGGATCAGGAGAGGCATGAGATGCATCAGGGTTACAGGTGAGAATATAGTCTGACTCAACAGATGTAGGTTTTGTGGTTAAACCGTCATTCGTTGTCACATTGCCCAATCAGTGGCGACGGAAATTAATCTGATTCGGCCACCACCCAGATTCAATCCAGACTACGTGAAACAACAACCCAGTGTGTCCCTACCAAAGCTCAAATCAAACATACGCCCCTGGAGTGGGTGTCTCTCCCTCATGACTGACTTGTTTAGTTCTGTGAGGTCTGTGCAGATTCTCACTCTCCCTGTCTGCTTGGGAACCACCACCATTGGCGCACACCATTCAGTTGGTTGTTCCACTTTTGAAATGACTCCCTGTTGCTCCATGGATTTCAGTTCTTCCTTCACTTTTGGTAAAAGGGGGAGGGATATTCGCCTGGGAGTGGAGCTGGAGAAAGGCATAGCCCCTGGCTTTAGCACGATGTTGTACTCTCCCTGCATCTTCCCCAGACCACTGAAGAGCGTCGGGATTTCCTGTTTCCAGCCGACTGGCCTAACAGTGGCACAGCTAGTTCCTCCACCACATAAATATTCTGTCTTGTGTGCTTTTCACCTTTCTTAAGCGTGGCAGTGAATTTCCCTTTTACATTAAGTGGTTGTCCTCCTGGCCCCTTTAAGGGCTTTGTTGATCTTCCCGTCTACACAGTTGATCCTGACTACACAAAGTCTCTGGCACTGCAGTCTCATCCACACCTGTGTCTATCTTCCACACAATGTTTCGGTGGTCCATTTTTACTTCCGTCATCCATGGACCCTCATCTGGATCCCCAGTCATAGATCCCAGAAATGCAGCCTCCTCATCCGCCACATAGTCCTCTCACTATAGTCCTCCACATCATTTGTCAGCGTGGCTACATGTGCACCTTCTGCCATTTTAGCTCTGCACACCCTGGCATAATGTCCCTGTTTATTACAGTGGTTGCACTGTGCTTCCCTAGCTGGACATTGCTACATGCTGTGCCTCTCATGTCACCGCACCATCTACACCGTGTGTGCTTGGATGTGGCTTTCTGGGCTGTTCTCTTACCTGCCTGAGATGACTGTGGCTTGTCCTGCGTGTATCTAACTCTGCCCTGCTGTTGGGCTTGCATACTGTCCAGCTATGTGTTTGTCACGTCCTCTTTAAAGTTTCTCTTGAGCATATCACCACACTAGCTGCTCTTTAGTCAAGTTTGCAGATGACGCTGCCCTAGTGGGTCTCTTAACGGACACAGAGCAGGACTACAGGACTGAGCTAGACCACTTCTATGAATGGTGCACAACAAACTCACTTATTCTAAATATTTCAAAAACAAAAGAAATGGTGATTGATTTTAGATTTTAGCCCCCCTCCCTGCAACCGGTTACCCTACAAGGTACACCGATTGAGACGGTGGAGGAATATTAGTACCTGGGCACTATCATTGACTCCAAACTCACCTGGACTGCAAACACAGTGGCAAGATGCACAAAAGCACAACAGAGACTTTATTTTTTAAGGAAGCTATGCAGCTTCAAGGCAGACATAACAACACTGAGACTGTTCTACCTGACATTCGTTCAGAGCGTGGTGACCTTCACCATCCAGTGCTGGGGTGGAAGTCTGTCCATCCAGAACAGAAACATGCTGGACAAGGTTACTAAGGCGGGGAGGAAAATCACTGGCTCAGATATTCAGAGTATCTCTCAGCTCTCTGATCAATATACCATCAACCTTGCCAGACAAATACTGGACGATCCTTCCCATCCACTCTTCTCAGAGTTCCCCCTACTCCCCTCTGGACGCAGGTTTAGAATGCCCAAAACAAGGACAAAACGAGCCAGCACTTCTTTTGTGCCAAGAAGCATTAAATTATTGAACAGCTGTTGATGCCTGTTGCAGTGATAATGATGTTGATGTGATGATGTTGGTAAGGATGGTGATGACGATGATGGTGGTTGGTGACATTGTGGTGTTGGAGATGGGCGTACATTTTAATGTTTTCTGTATGCTTGACGTGTGCTAAACAAATTCCCCTCTGGGGCAATAAGGGTTTCAATTCAAATTCAATTAATCTTGCTGTTTCTTTACCTGTTCACTCTGTTATACTCTCTCGACAGCTTTTTCCAGTGTTAGGTCCGGGTCCATCTGTAGCTGTTCTGATAGTTTTGAGTCTCTCAGTCCAACCACAAGTCTGTCTCTTATCATTTCATTGTGTAGTGCTCCATATCCGCAATGTTCAGCCAGGCAGTGCAGTGCTGTGATAAAACAATCTGCCGACTCCCCCGGCTCCTGCCGGCGCTGGTTAAACTAAGCCATCTCAAAGATATTTCTCCGTGCTATGAAATGAGCATCCAACCTGTCTTTTACTGTGGTGTAGTCACTCGCTTGAACTGCAGTCAAATGAAGAGAAGTCAGGATATCCTCTGCCTCTTCTCCAATTGTGTAGATCAACGTATTTACTTGATTTTCATCTGCTTGTGTCTCTAATCCTGATGCAATCCCAAATCTTTCGAACCGTTTGATCAATTTTTCCCAGTCTTCAGCTTTGAATGAGAACCTCTCTGGGGGAGGGACTTGAAACATTTTCGCGCTCTCACGTTAGCTAGTTTAGTGGCTAACTTCCAAATACGTTTTCTTCTGTTGGCTTTTTTCTATATATAGCTACACTGCACTGGTAAGTATACTTCAACTCTAATGTATTGATCCCGAGTCTGACACCATGTTCTTTATTGGGTCTTATAGCCATAAATAATAACTTATAAAGAAGAGCTCTCAACACCGGTGACTTTACTGGTCAGGTCCAACCTTTTAATCAATCCCCTCCCGGACCCTTTACACACACAAAGGTTCCTAGAGCTAAGACCTCTAAGACCTGATACTACAATCACCATCACGACCTATGCGAACATACATCTCATGTCCAAAGCTATCATGGCATTTTTCTGCTATGCCTGTTAAAACTGCAAATTCGTTGTCTCAGTTCTTCTCATATTCTTAGCTTAATTAGGCTAGATAGCCAGTTTGTGTAGTTGCCATTTTGTCAATAAATTATGAAACATAGGATGTTTTTTTCACTAATATGTTTTATTATTTTCCCTAAAACATTTAGCTATGGTCACAGTGTTCCCTAATGCACAATTACCTGCTAAAAAACTATGGCATGAACTGGAGATGGGCAAACAGAAAGCAGAGTGGCAGCAGGAGATGCTCAAAGAAGTAACCAAGGAGAGAGACTTTCTCAAGGCACAACTGACAGTCATTTTGCCACGTTTGCCAATACAGGCCTACTAGGAACATTTAAGATTTAACAATCATGACCCACTTTGGGGCATTATTTACATCCTGAAATGTAAAAAAAAGGGGACGTCCCCTCCTTTGTTTACATTTCCCTGCACCCTGCACTACACACACTACCAATCCTTCCACTGGGGTCTATAGAGATCATTGAGAGGGGTTATTTTTGTGTCACTATGTTGTTTTTTTGTTGACAAATCCTACTAAGTATACCTTTAAACTGAAACCCCCCAAAAATGTAATCAACTTTGTTAGTTTTCAATGAATGATGAAAACATATCTTGGTAGTGAACTCAGACCTATATACTGTATTTATATAGGCTAATAAAAACAAAACAAAAACAGGAATGGTTTATTTTGAACTGAGAAAACTATGCTCCAAAGACCTTCACAATTACCAGTCCGCCACCCACATGCCTATATTTTCCACTAATCATACTCTGTCAATGTTTGTTTTTAACAGAAAGAAAAGAGGATGTAGGCCTACCATCAGAGTGCAACACAAGTAACTTACAGCAATCAACTTCCGGATCTTCAGCTGCTCCATCTTCGGATTATTCAGACACTTCATCTGACTCTTCATCCAGCTCTTCATCCACAGATCAGCGACGGAAGCAGAAAAAGAAGAAGGGGAAGAAGAGGAGCTAAACTGCCAAGAAGAAGAAAGTGAAAAGGGGAAAGAAAAGCAAGAAGGAGCAAAGGGTTCGCCTGAGAGGTGAAGTCTACACCCGCTGTCAAAATGCCTTCTGTTGCCTTGAAGTTCAAACTTCAAATCAGACTTTTTTCACCTTTATTTACACATAAGATACAACTTTAACAAGTGCATAGTGAACCTGTCGCCCCCCACCCATGATGCATGTTGTCAGGTTGTACAGTTGATGAATTTAAGTGGGGTGGGCTTTACTAATGAAAGGAATTCTAATTCAAATGCATATTTGATGTATAAGAAGCCCAGTCGCTGGATTTACTCAATGTCTCCATTTAGTGGGCAGTCCAGGCACCTGTATGGTCTATAGTGTAATATAATGAATTTTGAAATAACATATCTACAGTAGCGCTACTAAACACCTTAAGCTCTGCTCTCTGTGGATGTAGAAAGTACATAGTTTCCCAAGTAAACTTGTACTATACTATACTGAGACACCAAGCATAGTTTTTATGTAAGAATTGGGTGGGGGGACATTATTTAGCCAATTTCAGTTGTGTTTCTACTTTTCAGTTCTGCAGCGTCAAACACGGACATTCTGTATTATGTGGCTGTGAGGAAAGCAAACATTCTGTGGTAGGCTATGATTGATTTAGGACCAAAAACAGGGAACGATAACGCAGATGACCACTTCATAATGTTAGACCACATTAAACATTTTCCCCTCTGGGAAATTAAGACTCTCATCTAAATCACCCGGTAAATCACAGCATTTATTTGACTGCCAACAGAAAAACATATCAAATGAATATGGCTGCACAATTAAATGTTTAATGCATAATCAAGTTCACAGACAAACTCAAAGAAAATGACTGAAATTGTTTCTCCAGACTCTGACGTGGGGTGGGACTCAGAGGATGGGGAGTCTGCAGTGGTCCTTGACCTGACGGTCGTGCCCCCGCCAGTTGTAGCCTCCACCTCCAGCGCCACGACCTCCAGTGCCTCCACCTCCAGCGCGCCGGCCTCCACCTCCAGTGCCATCTCCACCTCCAGCGCCTCCGTCTCCACCGCCCACGCCTCCACCTCCAGCGCCACGACCTCCAGTGCCTCCACCTCCAGTGCGCCGGCCTCCACCTCCAGTGCCATCTCCAGCGCCTCCGTCTCCACCGCCCACGCCTCCACCTCCGGCTGCCAGCGTCCCTGCCTCAAGGGTCCCTGAGGGCTGGCCTTCCTCTCAGAGATTTATGTTAGGTAGAAGTTCACGCATGCATTGAGGATGCAGGAAGGAAAGTTTGAAGGGAGATGGGAAAAATGGATGGATTATAGAAGGAAGTGTGATGTTACCACTAATATTGAAATTGTAATATTTGAGTAAGAGAAAAAAGCTGCATGGATGGAAGTAAGTTTTTATGTTTTATTGTATTGTCGTTGTATGGATGGAAAATGCTAATAAAGATTAAAGTAAAAAAGAATATGTATCTTGGCTATGCACACACCAACAAGCCAGCCGTCACGCACAGCGCCTGCCTCCAGTCTAGCCCCTACCCTGCTGTGCGCCAGGATGAATGAGTCATGCGTGGAGCCAGGCCACCGTGCCACTACACTTGTGATGAGCATGTCGGCGTCACATATGATTTGGGTATTTATAGTGTGCACATTTTTGCGATTCACATAGACGTATTCATTCACTGATGGTGCCCTTATCAATATGTGGGTGCAGTCGCCATCGCCGTCACCTCTTTGGAGTTCTATCTCGGCCAGTAGGCCGAGTAGCGCCGAATTCATTTAGGCTCACATTACGCACAGGAGGACTATCATTTATATGCTTACCAAACAGCAAACAGGTCCACATGATCACATATTAATGACAATCTAATTGGTCAATTATTGCCGTTTGATGGAGTGCCTGCATTAGGTGTGCGCATAGGTTAAGTTTGGGGAACAAATCCATATTGGACCATTAATGAGCCGGTTAGAGGATACGATCTTGCATTGCGATATATGTTTGTGCTGAATTGGGCTATTAGCTTACATGATTGTGCGTTCATAAACTCTCGCTCTTCTTCTCTCCATCAAACAGTGTAATTCACCGACGCACCACCTGCGTCGCCAGTTCCCCGTGTTCAAAAAGGGTGTAAAAACCCGTCTAAATCGGTACGACAAGTTGAGAGGTGTCCTACAAAAGCGCGTAGAAAGGCGACTAAATATCCGCCCTTTTTGCTTGATAGATCGCGCTGTGGGGGGGGAAGAGGGCGTACGCCTGAAATCGCGGAAAATACAGTGTAAAAGAAGGCGTACCTCAATGATAAATGAGGCCCCTGGACTATTTTGAATCCACAACTTGCTGTGTTATTCAGTTTTCAGTTTCTATGTGTTTTCAGATGTTGTGTAATGTTGTTACTAATGATGTGGTTGGATATTGTGTTTGTAAATATTGGTTTACAATGCAAATGTATGGTTTTTTACAATACAAATTTTCAAAGCCCGTTTTCTCAAAATGAGTTATTTCTCATCTTAGGGACATCAAAACCACCACTTGAGTAGCACCTACATACACACTTACTTTCCAGTTTTGTTCCAATCCATATTCTGAAGGGTTTGGCCAAGGGGGATTTTTAAAATTTCATTCATAGCCTGATTTATATAACAGTTTATCCCTAAAACATGGTGAAAATTGGTCTTTTTATGACTGTTGACAGTATTTTATGATTTCTGAAGCGAATAAAAGATATATCAAAAATCCCCCTTGAACAAAGTTTTGAATAGGGATATGTGAACAAAATGAAACAAGAATTTTGAATCTGGCTTGAACCAGTTAAAAAAATGGATGTCCCGAAATTATGCGAATTAGCGCATATTTAGCGCATACAATGCATAATTTGCATATTTATCCATAAGATTTCAGAAAACTTGTAATACAAAAAAGATGCCCCTTAACGTACCTAACAAACTGGGGGAGTTTGATGGTGATACCTATTAAGGATTTTTTTTTTCCTATTCACCTGGGGTGTCTCCCCTTAAGCATCAACTGTGGTATTACTACATGTGCTAACGTGGATGAATTCATAGCTAATGCATGATTTATGAAGGTTATTCATAATGTCCCATTAATGGTGAGCAGACCATTATCACATACCTTATAAAATATCTTACAGATCATTAGTAAGTCATTTAAAACTGGTTGATTAGTCATGTATAAATTATATAAATAATGATTTGTAAATGATTAACAGACTATAAACAGATGTTTTATAAATTGTTTATTACCAAGGGTTACCAAAACCTTTGTGTGGCCACAGGATAGTTTAATGTAATGACACTGTCAAATTTCACATCCTTTATTCATGTTGCTATCAGGCAAAATCATACGGTGAATATGTAAAATGTAATCTTTTTACATGCTACTTGTATGGATTAATATGTAGAGGATGTATTCACAACTAAAATATGGATAATAAAAAAGACTGGAAATGTGTCTGAATCACAAAAGAAAAAGGAAACACTTTTCAAAGTCTTGAATGGTCTGAAAGGGAAGGCAGGGGAGGGAAGATTTGCACAAAAAGTCTAACTTCCTGTCAATCTAATATGCCAGAGCAAAGACCATTCTACCAAAACAAATGACACGCTGAAGCAGTGTGCAGTTCCTCAGGGTTCCCAATTAGATCTGAAGCGCTTGTCACATGTGAGTGACAACAAAGATAGCCTACAGCTGAAAACTCCTAAAAGAACAGCAGCAAAGAAAGGCACGAATGTGACAGAAAATAAATAAAGAGTGAGTTGCTTGCGCGTCTGACACAGTCAAGGTAGGAGTCGCTGAATGTATCGCCAGTCACTCAAACCAACTTCCCAGTGAATCCTCCAAACACAAACAGTGCGGAGGCTTTTCAAAATTAAACTCTGAGCCGCGCTACAGTTTGTGCAAATGTTTAATCATCTGTCTTGGCATTGAGCAAATAGGATTCATTATTCTTTACAGTGAACAAGATAGCGATGCACTGACACTGAGGTGCCTACAAATGACAGTTTGCTAATGCAAGACTAAACAGTTATTTGCATTAGGAGGAAAGTGCTACAGTTAGTGAATAATAATAATAATAATAATAAGTGAGGTAATGTTGGAAAAGTGATGGGGGCTTTGGAGGATTTCATCGTCAGAAGAACAATATACACTAGTATTTATTTCAGAACATCAGTATAATAAGCATAGCTACAGTATTTGAAGCAAACCGTAAAATACACGTTAATATGTCTTCATCACAAATGTGAGGCCCTGAGTTGGATATTGTCTTTAAGGCACATTTAATCCAGAAAATACAAACTGGATCTTAGTCAGAGCATCACACCAGCAGAAGCCGAAAGGTCGCTGGTTCAAGACCGGGCTGGGCCACTTGACAAGGTGGGATCTTAACTGATGCCTGGACGGCAGTGCCCTAAAGCAAGGCATTTAACCCCAACGCTAGCTAATAACATCCAGGGGTGCTGGTCATACTGGCTGACCCTGTGCTCGACTCAACGGATTTGAACTGCTCAAAGTAGAATGCTCAATCAGGAGTTTTTCTCTGTAATTGAGAAGAGAAATGCAGCAGCTATACTTATCTAAAATAATAAAACAAACAGAAAAAGGCTTGTGGTCAGATAAAACAACACTTGATTAAGTGTAAACTACATAATTAAAACATCCATTATCAAAAACACAACTGGTTTGTCCCCCCACATTTTTTTTTACATTTACCGGCTTACATTTACTGAGAATGACTGAATGCACCCTTTTTTCTTTTTTTAAAGTTAAACAAAACTAAAATGAAATTGACCCCAACCTGAGGTATATTTTAATTGTGTCTGATTTCACACAGAGTGGGGGAGATCTGACAGACATCAGATGCTCTCTGCTGGGGGCGGGGCCTTCATGCGCTCCATTGGCAGCTCATCTGACGTGTCCACTGGGTTGTCGTAGGCCTGAGGACCAGCCTCATCATGCTGGTGCCTCGCAAAGTTGACAAACACCTGGAGAGAAGTAGGGGGAGACAGTCAGACAAACTTCATCAGGGGTAACACACCTGTAGATGGTCTATATCTTCACACAGTAATGGAGCAGACTGAAGACGCTAGTCAAAGACTTGCTGAAGCACCAATTGTCATTTCTGCAGTTTTTTTCCTCTTTGGTTTGAATGAGAGTGAAAAGGATAATAAAGAACTCCAATTCTCAGTTCTGCCCTTTCTAATAGAACAGGACACAGAGTCCCTTATTAAACGTTGCACTTTATTGTCGTAATGCCGATGACCCTTACTGTATGACATACAATGTGGTATTTAATGGTAAAAGCACTGATTCATCACGTAAAAGCACCAACAAAGAAAAACAGGATGAAAATACAATGTTCCGACTGCTTGTTCATTAAATATATGAAGTGACTTTGTGTATACAAGAGAGGTAATGGATAGTGCCAGACTGTATCACAAGTCCCTGAAGAGCCAACGTCTCAAATGTTCCTGGCCAGTAGCGCCAGAGCAAATGATAAGCACTTACGGCTTGACTTTGTTTTACTAACATTGAATAATGGTTTATAGGACTATTACTTTCTCCGCCTGGTCCATTAGTCATCTGCCTATGAAGTATCTATTTCTCAACAGTTACAGCCTATAAACTAATGGGACACAACGCACATAAACACACTGCTGACTTAAAGGGAAAAATGCACACTCTTGTATTATCGTTCTTGGGCTTGCCCGAACATTGAACAGAGAGATTGGAGTGAGAATAATAAATAAATAAACTTTCCCCACTATTACACTCCTCTCTCCTTTTCAAACAAAGTCACAAGCCTCTTCTGATTCTCTTGTGGAATCAAATATGCTCCTCTAACTCACTGTTTAAAGATAAAGCCTGGGACTTCTTTTTCACGTATCATGTTTTATTTCAGAAGAAAGGAATTGTTTCACAAATTTCTCCCAGTATGTCCGGGTGTCAGATAACGTTAATTGGAAGTGTCGTTGGTCAGGGGGAGCTGTAGTACTGCCTGGTACAGTTGGTATGCGATACCTTTGAAAGAGAACCCTTCTGCTCTAGATCCATTTAAAAGACAATTCCCTTAAAATTGAGATACTATGTGCTGGAGACTAATGATGTGCATTTCTCTTTGAAAGCAACAAGGGAAAGTGCGGCGGAAGGCGCAACAACATTGGAATGTCAACTTTCTTGTTGTCTTCCTATTCTCTCGCTTATTGCTCCTAAACTTGTCTGAAATTGCCTGGCCCCGGCTAATCACTGCGTAACAGCTGTAATTAGGGCCCGAGCACTGGCCGTGCGAGGCCCTATTGAATTTCGAAGGATTATTAGGGCCCGAGCACTGGCGGTGCGAGGCCCTATTGAAACTCGAAGGATTATTATTATTAGGGCCCGAGCACTGGCGGTGCGAGGCCCTATTGAATTTCGAAGGATTATTAGGGCCCGAGCACTGGCGGTGCGAGGCCCTATTGAAACTCGAAGGATTATTATTAGGGCCCGAGCACTGGCGGTGCGAGGCCCTATTGAAACTCGAAGGATTATTAGGGCCCGAGCACTGGCGGTGCGAGGCCCTATTGAAATTCGAAGGATTATTGGGGGCCAAGCAGCGAAGCTGCGCAAGCCACCATTGTTCTTGTACCTTTTCTTATTGGGGGCCAAGCAGCGAAGCTGCGCAGGCCACCATTGTTCTTGTACCTTTTCTTAGTATTGGGGGCCAAGCAGCGCAGCGCTGGCACCCATTGTTCTTGTACCTTTTCTTATTGGGGGCCAAGCAGCGCAGCTGCGTAGGCCACCATTAAGTTTCTACCTTTTCATATTATTATTCTTCTGCCATTGGAGTCTATGGCAGCCCATAGAAGCATATGGTAGAAAGTTATGAAAATTGGCACACTCATTCAGGACAGTCCCCTGAGTCTCCTCACCAAGACTCATGTCCACAGCTCGAACCCTCTAGCGCCACCAACGTGTCAAAGTTGGCAATGCTTTTATGCATGTCACTTTTGACCTGTAAGTCTGATTTTGAAAAACGAGGTACCTTTGGAATCCTTGGTTCAAGCCGAGTTCAACGCACCTCATGACGTCATTGTCTGCCATATTGGATTTCCCGCCATTTTGTACTTTGTGTAAAACACTTAAAATGTATCTCCTCCTAGGTTTATTCACCAATCTGCACAAAACGCAGTATGCACAATCTATAGACCGATGTCCACAAAAAACTTACAGGGATTTCTGATTGTCCATTGCGTTCGCTCGTGACAGCCAATCAAAATTGGCAGAAAAGCTGCAAAACAGGAACTGGGGTCATATCTCAGTAATGTTTTAATCTATCAGAACCACATTTAGCACACTCATCCGGTACACACCCATGACATCTGTCACCAAGCCTCATGTTGACATCTCGTGCACTCTAGCGCCACCAGCGTGTCAAAGTTAGAGTTGCGTTTATGCCAGTAACTTTTTAACTGTATGTCCAATCTTCAAAATGATGGTAGCAATGGATTCCCTGGCTCATGCTGAGTTCAAAACACCCCATGGTTTCATTATTACTTCATTTGTTTGATTGCAGAATGCAAGGAACACCTTTTGTCTTCTGCACAATTTCACCACTTTCAGAGTGGTGAAAGGCGCATTTTGGAAAAAGTCACAAATTTTCTAAACTGCCATCCCTCTTCCAATTCTCACAGCTCATATACATTTTATATATCAAAACGTTCACACGACTCTTGGGATTCATAAAATCAAAAAAGCTAAGCCCTCCGATGTATATTTTTCACTGTGTGACAGTTGGAACGACGACTCCCCCCCTCCATTGAAAACAATGGATCCACACTCTAGAAAATGACAGAATCAGTGTTAATGTTTCTAACTCGTCACCTCTCCTACACTTCTGAAGACCGAACGACATATAATACATGGAAATGTTCGCATGATTGTCTGGATTCTGAAGAAGTAAATAGTTGAGCTATGCTATATATACTTTTCGCTGTGTGCCAATTTAAACGACGACACCCCCCCTCTCACTCAACCGAGAGGAAGCGACCCTTCCAGCTGACATTAATTAAGTGCTCAGGACTCAGACTCAGATTGGGATTCAGCTAATAGGGTTAGCAAAGGCTAACATGCCTTGTGGTCTAGGGTGATTTACCTTCTCAACATCCGGCGTAGCACAGTGGTTAGCATGTCGGCTTTGCAAGCAGCAGGTACAGAGATCGAATCCCGTTCCACCATATGTCTGACTTTTGAAATTCTCTGAACTATCCTTGACCCTTGTCAAACATGTCGCCACGTCAGTCTAGCCTTGCACCATTAAGTTTCTACCTTTTCTTATTATTATTCTTCTGCCATTGGAGTCTATGGCAGCCCATAGAAGCATATGGTAGAAAGTTATGAAAATTGGCACACTCATTCAGGACAGTCCCCTGAGTCTCCTCACCAAGACTCATGTCCACAGCTCGAACCCTTTAGCGCCACCAACGTGTCAAAGTTGGCAATGCTTTTATGCATGCAACTTTTGACCTGTAAGTCTGATTTTGAAAAACAAGGTACCTTTGGAATCCTTGGTTCAAGCCAGGTTCAACGCACCTCATGACGTCATTGTCTGCCATATTGGATTTCCCGCCATTTTGTACTTTGTGTAAAGTACAAAATAGACCGATGTCCACAAAAATCTTACAGGGATTTTTGATTGTCCATTGCGTTCGCTCGTGACAGCCAATCAAAATTGGCAGAAAAGCTACAAAACAGGAACTGGGGTCATATCTCAGTAATGTTTTAATCTATCAAAACCACATTTGGCACACTCATCTGGTACACACCCATGACATCTGTCACCAAGCCTCATGTTGACATCTCTTGCACTCTAGCGCCACCAGCGTGTCAAAGTTGGAGTTGCGTTTATGCCAGTAACTTTTTAACTGTATGTCCAATCTTCAAAATTATGGTAGCAATGGATTCCCTGGCTCATGCTGAGTTCAAAACACCCAATGGTTTCATTATTACTTCATTAGTTTGATTGCAGAATGCAAGGAACACTTTTTGTCTTCTGCACAATTTCACCACTTTCAGAGTGGTGAAAGGCGCATTTTGGAAAAAGTCACACATTTTCTAAACTGCCATCCCTCTTCCAATTCTCACAGCTCATACACATATTATATATCAAAACGTTCACACAACTCTTGGGATTCATAAAATCAAAAAAGCTAAGCTCTCCGATGTATATTTTTCACTGTGTGACAGTTGGAACGACGACTCCCCCCCTCCATTGAAAACAATGGATCCACACTCTAGAAAATGACAGAATTATGTTTCTACCTTTTCTTATTATTATCCTTTTTTCTTTCTTTCTTTATTATACTCTTCTGCCATTGGAGTCTATAGCAGCCCATAGAACTGTATGGTAGAAAGTTATGAAATTTGGCACACTGATTCGGGACAGTCCCATGACCCCTCTTACCAAGACCCATGTCCTCAGCTCCTACACTCTAGCGCCACCAACATGTCAAAGTTGGCAATGCATTTATGCACGCCACTTTTGACCCGTAAGTCCAATTTTCAAAATCAAGGTGCCATATGATTCCTTGGCTCAAGCAAAGCTCAAGCAAATTGGATTGTCTGCCATTTTGGATTTAGTGAAAAACACTTAAAATGCTACTCCTCCTATAGATTTTCACCAATCTGCAAAAAAATTAACACACATAATCTGGAGACCAATGTCTACAAAGGATTGATTTGAATTGTTGATATTCCAATGCGTTTGCTTGTGACAGCCAATTGAATTTGGCGACAAAGCCTCCAAACAGGAATTTAAGACATATCGCATAAATGCTTTAATGTATCAAAAGCACATTTAGCAGACTGGTTAGGGACCCTCCCGTGACCTCTGTAACCAAGTCACATGTTGACAAGTTGAGCACTCTAGCGCCACCAATGTGTCAAAGTTGGAGTCACGTTTATGCTTGTAACTTTTGAACCGTTTTGAAGTTTGTTCGATTTTAATGATTCAGGGATCATTGGATTCCTTGCGCCAAGCCGAGTTCAAAACTTACCATGGTTTCATTATTTTTCATTCTCTTGATTGCAGAATGCAAGTTACACTTTTGGTGTTCTGCAAAATTTCACAGATTTTAGAGTGGGGAGAGTGGAAAAATGTCACACATTTTCTAAACTGCCACCCCTCTTCCAATTTGCACAGCGTATACACATATTATATATAAAAATGTTCACATGACTCTTGGGATTTGTAAAATCCAAAAACCTAAGCTCTCTGATGTATAATTTTTTGCCGTGTGACAGTTTGAATGATGACTCCCCCCCTCCATTGAAACCAATGGAGCCATGCTCTAACTTGAAGCAAATGACTGAATCAATGTTGTGTTTCTAACTCGTCACCTCTCCTACACTTTTGAAGACAGAAGGACATATTATACCTCGAAATGTTTGTGTGATTGTCTGGATTCTATAGAAGTAAATAGTTACGCTCTGCTATGTATACTTTTCGCCATGTGCCAATTTAAATGACGACACCACCCCTCTCACTCAATCGAGAGGAAGCAACGGCTGACATGCCTTGTGGACTAGGGCGATTCTCCTTTGCAAGATCAGGCGTAGCACAGTGGATAGCAAGTCGGCCTTGCAAGCAGCAGGTACTGAGTTTAAATCTCGTTCAACCCCATGTCAGATTTTCCTCCTATCTGCATGAAACGTGGTAGGCCTACACATAATCTGTAGACCAATCCTAGTCTACAAAGGTTCAATATGAGATTTGGATGCGTTCGCTTGTGACAGCCAGTTGCATTTGGCGACAATGCCGCTAAACAGGAACTTGGGTTGTATCATAAATGCTTTAATAGCATTTAATTTAGGGCCCTTCCACCCTCTGGCCCTTCCAGCTGACATTAATTAAGTGCTCAGGACTCAGACTCAGATTGGGATTCAGCTAATAGGTTAGCGAAGGCTAACATGCCTTGTGGACTAGGGTGATTCACATCTGTAACATCCGGCGTAGCACAGTGGTTAGCATGTTGGCCTTGCAAGCAGCAGGTACAGAGATCGAATCCCGTTCAACCATATGTCTGACTTCCGAAAATCTCGGGCCCATCCTTGACCCTTGTCAAACATGTCACCACGTCAGTCTAGCTGATTCCTTGTCGGCTTGCAGTTAAACTGCTTGGCCCCCACATTCCTGCTTGCAGGTCAGTCTCGCAAGCAGCGAGTTCAGGGTTCGATTCCCGTTCATCCAAAGTGCATTCTTATAATTATTGTAATTATGCTGCTGTGGAAGTCAATGGCAGACAACAGAATCATTGTCGGTCGCTCCTGCCAGTTAAAAGTTGTGAAATTTGGCTCACAGACCAGGGACTCGTGTGCCTATTGTTTAGAGTAAGTAATATGTGTGTATTACAAATGTTTGCCATGTGGGGGAGGCCTCTTACAGTACGGTACATCATATTCATGGGTTTTGTTGTAGAGACGATTATCCAGACAAGCACATACAGTAGAGACAATCACATAGACAAGCTCATACAGTAAAGACAATCACATAGATAATTGCATACAGTAGAGAAAATCAGACGGAAGCACATACAGTAGACAATCACAGACATACAGTACAGCAGAGAACATAACATACAATAGACACAATTACATAGACACAAGCACATACAGTACAGACAATCACATATATTACAATAATGCGCTCCTCTTGTGTAAAATGCAGCAGACGGAACTTGGTTGCGTATTGTTTGCCATGTTCATGGCCGTGTACAAATAGTCAAAGTGGGTAAAGGAAATGCAGTGAGTGGGTGTAGACTTCTGTGGAGTAGGGGAAGGTTTTGAAGATTCAATGGAGTCTAGTTTGTCTGAATGGGAAGGTACAAGTGAAGAAGTGAAGAACACTGGCCAGACTCCTGTTTACCTTCATTGCTATCAGAAGGTAGGCCGTCTTTCGCTGGTGCAGCAAGAAATTCCACTCTAGGCTCCCATTTTGTAGTGTTCACTGACAACAACATTCTCGCAAACTTACAGGAGGTGAACCTGAGAAGCTTGGAGCAACAGTGGGCAGCCAGACTCTACAACTACCACTTCAACATCAAGTTCCAGCCTGACAAAACCAATGTTAATGCTGATGCCCTATCTCGTGTACCTGTGGTTGGAGGAGAGGATGGTGAAGAGGAGGAGATCCTGGCCCTGAAGACTTTTCTGACCGGGGTGGAAAACCCATGCCCAGAAATGCTTAACTCTCCTGTCCAAGTTCACCTAGAAGAAGTGCAGCTGGGCCGAACCCCCTGGAGAATGGAAGGACGCCCAGCAAAAAGATGACATGATTCGCCACATGCTGTTATCCTTGCAGACAGGGAAACCGCCCAGTGCAACAGAAAGGATCGCCCTGCAACGTGACACTCGGCAGATCCTTAAGGAGAGATGGAGGCTGACTCTGTGGGAGGGAGTCTTGCATCAGTGTGTGAGGGACCCCAACACTGCAAACTCCATCTTTCAGCTCGTCCTCCCTACAGCCTTGAAAGAGAAGGTGTGGCAGAATTTCCACGAACGGGCTGGCCACACGGGTGTGGGAAAGACTTTAGCTCTCATCCGCTGCCCACGAGTGTTGAGTATTAGACTAGCCTACTTTTCTTGTTTTATTGAGCTGAATGATTTTCATAGTTTGCAGTGGTTGAGGTTTGCAGTGGTTATAACGTTTGCTGTGTTTACCAAGTCTGCAGTGTAGTTGCAGTCCGACAAACATATCTCTAAAGCCTTCAAAACATCAGTCGTATTTGCTTCATCTTTTGCGTGGTCAGCTTGGCCCCCACAACGCTGCTTGCAGCTTTAATTAGGGCCCGAGCACTGGCGGTGCGAGGCCCTATTGAAACTCGAAGGATTATTATTAGGGCCCGAGCACTGGCGGTGCGAGGCCCTATTGAAACTCGAAGGATTATTAGGGCCCGAGCACTGGCGGTGCGAGGCCCTATTGAAACTCGAAGGATTATTATTCTACCTTCTCCTACCTTCTTCTTCCAAAACAAATGCCTTTTTGACGGCCTAAACATCGATGAAAATGGATTAAACTTTGCAGATACATCAGTCCCGGTGAAAAATTTGATAATTCATGGGTGACGGAAATAGGCGTGGCAAAACGGCTCAAGAGCGCCCCCTGGAAAATTTTAAATGGCGAGCCCCACCTTTCAGTTTGATGTAGGCGAACGAAATTCAGAGGGCATATGTATTTCATCGAGACACACTAAAATGTCTCTTGGAGCTATACCCAACATGCAACAGGAAGTCCGCCATTTTGCTCTTAATGTTCCATTTTACCCTTGTTTTTACCATTTCCATGCCTCGTACTTTAACGAACTCCTCCTGCAGATTTCATCCGATCAACTTCCTATTCGGTCAGCTTCATCTTAAGACCTTTGTGATCAAAAGTTATCAAAAAATTGAGTTTTCACCAAACACCCTTGCCTTGGCGCCCCGCCAAAGTGTGACATTTCGCCATAAAACACGAAGTCCTCATAACTCCTCCATACATTATCCAATTAGTCCGATATCTCTCACGCTTCATGACGGTTCTGTCCTGAACACATCTATGTGTCAGTATTGCGTCATACTTATAGCGCCACCTATTGGTGAAACAGGAAGTCCTCATTACTCCTCCATACATTATCCAATTTGTCCGATATATCTCACGCTTCATGACGGTTCTGTCCTGAACACATCTTTGGGTCAGTATTGCGTCATACTTACAGCGCCACCTATTGGTGAAACAGGAAGTCCTCATAACTCCTGCATACATCATCCGATTTGCACCAAATTGCTGACGCTTCATGAAGGTCACCTTCTGAACGCATCTATGCGTCGGTATTGAGTCACACTTACAGCGCCACCTACTGGTGAAACAGGAAGTACTCATAACTCCTACATATGTTATCCGATTTACTCCAAATTGCTCATGCTTGATGAAGGTCGCATCTTGAACACTTCTGTAAGTCAGTATTGCGTCATACCTACAGCGCCACCTACTGGTGAAACAGGAAGTCCTAACTCCTACATACATTATCCGATTTACTCAACATTTCTCACGCTTCATCAAGGTACCGTCCTGAACACATCTATGCTTCGGTATTGAGTCACGCTTAGAGCGCCACCTACTGGTGACAGGAAGTTTCTCTCAGTACTGGACACCGAAATAGCACAGCCTTTAACGGCGCCGCACCGCGACGCGCGTGGGGTGCGAGGGCCCGCTCACTGCTGCTCGCAGCCCTAGTTATTCTTCTCCTTCTTCTCCTTCTCCTTCTCCTTTACTCCAAACAAATGCCTTTTAGGCCGCCTGAACATCGATGAAAACGGATGAAACTTTGCAGATACGTCAGTCCCGGTGAAAAATTTGATAATTCATGGGTGACGGAAATGGGCGTGGCAAAACGGCACAAGAGCGCCCCCTGGAAAGTTTAAAATGGCGAGCCCCACCTTTCAATTTTGATGTAGGCTAACGAAATTCGGTGTGCATATGTATTTCATCGAGCCACACTTAAATGTCTCTTGGAGCTATACCCAACATGCAACAGGAAGTCCGCCATTTTGCTCTTAATGTGCCATTTTGTCCTTGTTTTGACCATTTCCATGCCTCGTACTTCGACGAACTCCTCCTACAGATTTCATCCGATCAACTTCATATCGGGTCAGCTTCATCTTAAGACCTTTGTGATCAAAAGTTATCAAAAAAATTGAGTTTTCACCAAACACCCTTGCCGTGGCGCCCTGCCAAAGTTTGACATTTCGCCATAAAACACGAAGTCCTCATAACTCCTCCATACATTATCCAATTTGTCCGATATATCTCACGCTTCATGACGGTTCTGTCCTGAACACATCTATGTGTCAGTATTGCGTCATACTTATAGCGCCACCTATTGGTGAAACAGGAAGTCCTCATAACTCCTCCATACATTATCCAATTTGTCCGATATATCTCACGCTTCATGACGGTTCTGTCCTGAACACATCTATGTGTCAGTATTGCGTCATACTTATAGCGCCACCTATTGGTGAAACAGGAAGTCCTCATAACTCCTCCATACATTATCCAATTTGTCCGATATATCTCACGCTTCATGACGGTTCTGTCCTGAACACATCTTTGGGTCAGTATTGCGTCATACTTATAGCGCCACCTATTGGTGAAACAGGAAGTCCTCATAACTCCTGCATACATCATCCGATTTGCACCAAATTGCTGACGCTTCATGAAGGTCACCTTCTGAACGCATCTATGCGTCGGTATTGAGTCACACTTACAGCGCCACCTACTGGTGAAACAGGAAGTACTCATAACTCCTACATATGTTATCCGATTTACTCCAAATTGCTCATGCTTGATGAAGGTCGCATCTTGAACACTTCTGTAAGTCAGTATTGCGTCATACCTACAGCGCCACCTACTGGTGAAACAGGAAGTCCTAACTCCTACATACATTATCCGATTTACTCAACATTTCTCACGCTTCATCAAGGTACCGTCCTGAACACATCTATGCTTCGGTATTGAGTCACGCTTAGAGCGCCACCTACTGGTGACAGGAAGTTTCTCTCAGTACTGGACACCGAAATAGCACAGCCTTTAACGGCGCCGCACCGCGACGCGCGTGGGGTGCGAGGGCCCGCTCACTGCTGCTCGCAGCCCTAGTTATTCTTCTCCTTCTTCTCCTTCTCCTTCTCCTTTACTCCAAACAAATGCCTTTTAGGCCGCCTGAACATCGATGAAAACGGATGAAACTTTGCAGATACGTCAGTCCCGGTGAAAAATTTGATAATTCATGGGTGACGGAAATGGGCGTGGCAAAACGGCACAAGAGCGCCCCCTGGAAAGTTTAAAATGGCGAGCCCCACCTTTCAGTTTGATGTAGGCTAACGAAATTCGGTGGGCATATGTATTTCATCGAGCCACACTTAAATGTCTCTTGGAGCTATACCCAACATGCAACAGGAAGTCCGCCATTTTGCTCTTAATGTGCCATTTTGTCCTTGTTTTGACCATTTCCATGCCTCGTACTTCGACGAACTCCTCCTACAGATTTCATCCGATCAACTTCATATCGGGTCAGCTTCATCTTAAGACCTTTGTGATCAAAAGTTATCAAAAAAATTGAGTTTTCACCAAACACCCTTGCCGTGGCACCCTGCCAAAGTTTGACATTTCGCCATAAAACACGAAGTCCTCATAACTCCTCCATACATTATCCAATTTGTCCGATATATCTCACGCTTCATGACGGTTCTGTCCTGAACACATCTATGTGTCAGTATTGCGTCATACTTATAGCGCCACCTATTGGTGAAACAGGAAGTCCTCATAACTCCTCCATACATTATCCACTTTGTCCGATATATCTCACGCTTCATTACGGTTCTGTCCTGAACACATCTATGTGTCAGTATTGCGTCATACTTATAGCGCCACCTATTGGTGAAACAGGAAGTCCTCATAACTCCTCCATACATTATCCAATTTGTCCGATATATCTCACGCTTCATGACGGTTCTGTCCTGAACACATCTATGTGTCAGTATTGCGTCATACTTATAGCGCCACCTATTGGTGAAACAGGAAGTCCTCATAACTCCTCCATACATTATCCAATTTGTCCGATATATCTCACGCTTCATGACGGTTCTGTCCTGAACACATCTATGTGTCAGTATTGCGTCATACTTATAGCGCCACCTATTGGTGAAACAGGAAGTCCTCATAACTCCTCCATACATTATCCAATTTGTCCGATATATCTCACGCTTCATGACGGTTCTGTCCTGAACACATCTATGTGTCAGTATTGCGTCATACTTATAGCGCCACCTATTGGTGAAACAGGAAGTCCTCATAACTACTACATACATTATCCAATTTGTCTGATATATCTCACGCTTCATGACGGTTCTGTCCTGAACACATTTATGTGTCAGTATTGCGTCATACTTATAGCGCCACCTATTGGTGAAACAGGAAGTCCTCATAACTCCTCCATACATTATCCGATTTGTCCGATATATCTCACGCTTCATGAAGGTTCTGTCCTGAACACATCTATGTGTCAGTATTGCGTCATACTTATAGCGCCACCTATTGGTGAAACAGGAAGTCCTCATAACTCCTACATACATTATCCAATTTGTCCGATATATCTCACGCTTCATGACGGTTCTGTCCTGAACACATCTTTGTGTCAGTATTGCGTCATACTTATAGCGCCACCTATTGGTGAAACAGGAAGTCCTCATAACTCCTGCATACATCATCCGATTTACACCAAATTGCTGACGCTTCATGAAGGTCACCTTCTGAACACATCTGTGCATCGGTATTGAAGGTCACATCTTGAACACTTCTGTAAGTCAGTATTGCGTCATACCTACAGCGCCACCTACTGGTCAAACAGGAAGTACTCATAACTCCTACATACGTTATCCGATTTACTCAACATTTCTCACGCTTCATCAAGGTACCCTCCTGAACACATCTATGCTTCGGTATTGAGTCACGCTTAGAGCGCCACCTACTGGTGACAGGAAGTTTCTCTCAGTGCTGCACACCGAAATAGCACACCCTTTAACGGCGCCAAATCCCGACACGCGTGGGGTGCGAGGGCCCGCTCACTGCTGCTCGCAGCCATAGTTCTCCTTCTTCTTCTCCCCAAACAAATGCCTTTTTGGCGGCCTAAACATCGATGAAAACGGATGAAACTTGGCAGATACATCAGTCCCGGTGAAAATCGGATATTTCATTGGTGACGGAAATGGGCGTGGCAAAACGGCTCAAGAGCGCCCCCTGGAAAGTTTAAAATGGCGAGCCCCACCTTTCAGTTTGATGTAGGCGAACGAAATTCGGTGGGCATATGTATTTCATCGAGCCACACTAAAATGTCTCTTGGAGCTATACCCAACATGCAACAGGAAGTCCGCCATTTTGCTTTTAATGTGCCATTTTGTCCTTGTTTTGACCATTTCCATGCCTCGTACTTCGACGAACTCCTCCTACAGATTCCATCCGATCAACTTCATATCGGGTCAGCTTCATCTTAAGACCTTTGTGATCAAAAGTTATCAAAAAAATTGAGTTTTCACCAAACACCCTTGCCGTGGCGCCCCGCCAAAGTTTGACATTTTGCCATAAAACACGAAGTCCTGATAACTCCTCCATACATTATACAATTTGTCCGATATATCTCACGCATCATGACAGTTCTGTCCTGAACACATCTATGTGTCAGTATTGCGTCATACTTATAGCGCCACCTATTGGTGAAACAGGAAGTCCTCATAACTCCTCCATACATTATCCGATTTGTCCGATATATCTCACGCTTCATGAAGGTTCTGTCCTGAACACATCTATGTGTCAGTATTGCGTCATACTTATAGCGCCACCTATTGGTGAAACAGGAAGTCCTCATAACTCCTACATACATTATCCAATTTGTCCGATATATCTCACGCTTCATGACGGTTCTGTCCTGAACACATCTTTGTGTCAGTATTGCGTCATACTTATAGCGCCACCTATTGGTGAAACAGGAAGTCCTCATAACTCCTGCATACATCATCCGATTTACACCAAATTGCTGACGCTTCATGAAGGTCACCTTCTGAACACATCTATGCATCGGTATTGAGTCACACTTACAGCGCCACCTACTGGTGAAACAGGAAGTACTCATAACTCCTACATACGTTATCCGATTTGCTCCAAATTGCTCATGCTTGATGACGGTCACATCTTGAACACATCTGTAAGTCAGTATTGCGTCATACCTACAGCGCCACCTAATGGTGAAACACGAAGTCCTCATAACTCCTACATACATTATCCGATTTACTCCAAATCGCTCACGCTTGATGAAGGTCGCGTCCTGAACACATCTGTAGATCAGTATTGAGTCCTACTTATAGCGCCGCCTACAGGTCAAGCAGGAAGTCATCATAACTCCTACATGCATTGTCCGATTTACTCAACATTTCTCAGGCTTCATCAAGGTACTGTCCTGAACACAACTATGCATCGGTATTGAGTCACGCCTAGAGCGCCACCTACTGGTGACAGGAAGTTTCTCTCAGTACTGCACACCGAAATAGCACAGCCTTTAACGGCGCAGCACCCCGACACGCGTGGGGTGCGAGGGCCCGCTCACTGCTGCTCGCAGCACTAGTTAGGGCCCGAGCACTGGCGGTGCGAGGCCCTATTGAATTTCGAAGGATTATTAGGGCCCGAGCACTGGCGGTGCGAGGCCCTATTGTATTTCGAAGGATTATTAGGGCCCGAGCACTGGCGGTGCGAGGCCCTATTGAATTTCGAAGGATTATTAGGGCCCGAGCACTGGCGGTGCGAGGCCCTATTGTATTTCGAAGGATTATTATTCTCCTACCTTCTCCTTCTTCTTCTTCTTCTCCCCAAACAAATGCCTTTTTGGCGGCCTAAACATCGATGAAAACGGATGAAACTTTGCAGATACATCAGTCCCGGTGAAAAACGGATATTTCATTGGTGACGGAAATGGGCGTGGCAAAACGGCTCAAGAGCGCCCCCTGGAAAATTTAAAATGGCGAGCCCCACCTTTCAGTTTGATGTAGACGAACGAAATTCGGTGGGCATATGTAGTTCATCGAGACACACTAAAATGTCTCTTGGACCTATACCCAATATGCAACAGGAAGTCCGCCATTTTGCTCTTAATGTGCCATTTTGTCCTTGATTTGACCATTTCCATGCCTCGTACTTCGACGAACTCCTCCTACAGATTTCATCCAATCAACTTCATATCGGGTCAGCTTCATCTTAAGACCTTTGTGATCAAAAGTTATCAACAAAATTGAGTTTTCACCAAACACCCTTGCCGTGGCGCCCCGCCAAAGTTTTACATTTCGCCATAAAACACGAAGTCCTCATAACTCCTCCATACATTATCTAATTTGTCCGATATATCTCACGCTTCATGACGGTTCTGTCCTGAACACATCTATGTGTCAGTATTGCGTCATACTTATAGCGCCACCTATTGGTGAAACAGGAAGTCCTCATAACTCCTCCATACATTATCCAATTTGTCCGATATATCTCACGCTTCATGACGGTTCTGTCCTGAACACATCTATGTGAATGTTTTGCATCATACTTATAGCGCCACCTATTGGTGAAACAGGAAGTCCTCATAACTCCTGCATACATCATCCGATTTGCACCAAATTGCTGACGCTTCATGAAGGTCACCTTCTGAACACATCTATGCGTCGGTATTGAGTCACACTTACAGCGCCACCTACTGGTGAAACAGGAAGTCCTCATAACTCCTCCATACATTATCCAATTCGTCCGATATATCTCACGCTTCATGAAGGTTCTGTCCTGAACACATCTATGTGTCAGTATTGCGTCATACTTATAGCGCCACCTATTGGTAAAACAGGAAGTGCTCATAACTCCTACATACATTATCCAATTTGTCCCATATATCTCACGCTTCATGACGGTTCTGTCCTGAACACATCTTTGTGTCAGTATTGCGTCATACGTATAGCGCCACCTATTGGTGAAACAGGAAGTCCTCATAACTCCTCCATACATTATCCAATTCGTCCGATATATCTCACGCTTCATGAAGGTTCTGTCCTGAACACATCTATGTGTCAGTATTGCGTCATACTTATAGCGCCACCTATTGGTGAAACAGGAAGTCCTCATAACACCTGCATACATCATTCGATTTGCACCAAATTGCTGACGCTTCATGAAGGTCACCCTCTGAACACATCTATGCGTCGATATTGAGTCACACTTACAGCGCCACCTACTGGTGAAACAGGAAGTACTCATAACTCCTACATACGTTATCCGATTTACTCCAAATTGCTCAGGGTTGATGAAGGTCACGTCCTGAACACATCAGTAAGTCAGTATTGAGTCATACTTATAGCGCCGCCTACAGGTCAAGCAGGAAGTCATCATAACTCCTACATACATTGTCCGATTTACACAACATTTCTCACACTTCATCAAGGTACCGTCCTGAACACATTTATGCATCAGTATTGAGTCACGGTTAGAGCGCCACCTACTGGTGAATGGAAGGTTCTCTCAGTACAGGACACCGAAATAGCACAGCCTTTAATGGCGCCGCACCCCGACATGCGTGGGGTGCGAGGGCCCGCTCAATGCTGCTCGCAGCCCTAGTTATTATTATTCTCCTTCTCCTTCTTCTCCCCAAACAAATGCCTTTTTGGCGGCCTAAACATTGATGAAAACGGATGAAACTTTGCAGATACGTCAGTTCCGGTGAAATATTTGATATTTCATGGGTGACGGAAATGGGCGTGGCAAAACGGCTCAAGAGCGCCCCCTGGAAAATGTAAAATGGCAAGCCCCACCTTTCAGTTTGATGTAGGCTAACGAAATTCGGTGGGCATATGTATTTCATCGAGCCACACTTAAATGTCTCTTGGAGCTATACCCAACATGCAACAGGAAGTCCGCCATTTTGCTCTTAATGTGCCATTTTGTCCTTGTTTTGACCATTTCCATGCCTCGTACTTCGACGAACTCCTCCTACAGATTTCATCCGATCAACTTCATATCGGGTCAGCTTCATCTTAAGACCTTTGTGATCAAAAGTTATCAAAAAAAATTAGTTTTCACCAAACACCCTTGCCGTGGCGCCCCGCCAAATTTTGACATTTCGCCATAAAACACGAAGTCCTCATAACTCCTCCATACATTATCCGATTGAACGGGCGCACTTCAATCTGGCCTACCTACGACTGCATTTCCGTGTTCTTAAATCCTGTTCTTAGATAAGAACAAATCCTAGATAAGAAACCATTCAGGAATGCCAGAATTGTCCCGGGAACTTCGTAAGTGGAGTTAAGAAGAAATTTCTTCTTAACTTCTTCTTAACTGCGTTCAGGAATGAGGTCCATTGTGTTTACTGGGTTACCAGAGAAGGAGGGCAAGGACTGTGAAACAGTCTTAGGGAGTTTATGTCAGACCAGCTTAGCCTGCCTACGGCAACTGTTCAGGGTATCACATTCTCTCGGGTGCATAGAATGGGAAGACCCTCAAAGGACAGACCCCGTGCAATTGTGGCTCGTTTCGAACACTATAAGCATAAGGAGCTTGTCAAGGGGATGGGCAGAGAGCTGAGAACACCACCTTTGGCATGAACAACCAATTCCCTCCTGAAATAAATGACAGGCGTAAAGTACTTATCTCTATCATGAAAGAACATCGAAGCCAAAGCAGACACGTCGCCCTGGTAGTCAACAGACTGTACATCAACAACCAACTTTTCAGACTCCAGCATCACACCCTGGTTATTTTAATGTCAAGGTGCATGAACTTATTTCATGATTAGTCTTTTTATTTCATGACTGGTAGGCCTACCGATGCTTCCTGCATTAAGTTAGGCCTGCAAAAGGGTTTGGTGGTAGCTCATGTCAATGTATGCAGCCTGCGAAATTAGTGTTACGAACTAGAATGTACAGCCAAAGTTAATGAGATTAACATCTTTGCTGTATCTGAAACTCACCTTGATAACTCATTCTCTGATTCCGCTGTAACTATTGAAGGCTTTTCTATTTTTAGAAAAGACAGAAATGTGTTTGGCGGGGGCGTGGCGTTATATGTTCAGAATCAATTACCTGTCAAAATTAGAAATTATCTGATGAAGGATAACATGGAAGCTATATCAATCCATCAATCAATCAAAGCTTTATTTTCTATAGCGCATTTCATACCCAGAGGCAACACAATGCGCTTTACAGAGAACAAGTGAGGTGGGCATACGTCCCACCTCTACATATTCCAGAGGGAAGCAAAAAAACAGTATCACCCGGGGGCCAGAAATGTGTGCAGGTCTACCTACCCCATCTTAAACCAATTCTAGTATGCTGTTTCTACAGACCTCCCAGTGCAGATGCTGCATATGTTAATGATTTATGTGATATGTTCAACAGGATATCGGATGAGAATAGAGAAATCTTCTTACTTGGGGATATGAATGTTGATTGGTTGGAACAGTCAGATCCAAATAAGAATAAGGTTCTATCTATATTGAATGCATGTAATCTATCCAAAATTGTCAATCGTCCAACTAGGATAAGTATAGGCAAGGATGGGAGCATCTCATCTACCGCCGCTGGTAATTTGGTCCTCAAATGCAAATGCAAAGGTCATTTTTCATTTTTTTACATATTATGAAAGTGCAGATTGTAAGCTTTCAAATGAGGTCTCATACATTGAAATCTGAACATAGTTGAAGAAGATATGCATAGCTGAGAATTCCTCCTCCAAAGTTCTCCAACATTTTCACACCTCTGACTGCCAGGTAATGGGCGTGAACAATAGCCTGGTAACCCCACCCCCAGCCACTCCCCCACCGGACGATCTGTCATTATCTGTCAGAGTGGCTGTCAACTTGGGGTATTAACTGAGAGTGGCTGCCAAGTGGGGTGCTCTCTCACTGATGAACCCACACTCTTTGAGTCAGTATTAATCTTGTTCTTAACTGCATTCACAACACAATATAAGATGAAGTTCAAATTTAACGTTCTTTATTGTCACATACATGATATAAAGTACAAGCATAAGTAGTAAAGTGTACAAAAAAAGGCAACAGTCTAAGTGTTAAAGTGTACAGTCAGTTGTCTGTTTTATAGACAAGGTGCATAGTGTTCATTGTGATCAAGTGTACAACAAAGTAATAACAGTCCCCAGCTCAATACTCAAGGTAATAACAACAGTTCTCAGCTCAGTATTCAATATTCTGACAATGCAGTCTGTGCAAGTGTGGGCAAGTCTGTGCAAGAGAACAAGTAACGCTTCAGTATACAAACAGGAAAAGGCTGTGGCCTTTCTCCTGCAGTGCTGTCCGTCCTGATGATCTGCAGTGAATCTACAAGCGGACAGTCTTGTTCTGAGCTGCTGTGGAGTTTGGTGGGGGACATGTGACGTCTCGTCCCTCATCAGAACAGAACTCTCTGATCTTGTCAAAGAGATACGTCTGTCTGGCCATGTCCAGTCCGGGTGGGGCTTGCACAAGAAGACCTTCTCTGGGGGGCAGGACATCAGGCTTGCGCAGCAGCTGAAACTCGACTGCCGGTGCATCACGGTGTTCTCTGGCCACAACCATGCCAGGTCTCTCAGCATCAAAACTGCAATAGAATAGAAGGAAGAAAGTACATTAAACTATTGCCCACAGTACTTGCACTCCAAATAGATGAAATAGTACCAGAGTGTGTTGATTAAATAGACTAGCTAATGCATGATAGGATGAACGTATTCTCACCTGTTGTGCAAAAAAAAAAATGCTGTAGTTCATAGTGATCTTCTTGCTGGCTGATATGGAGGGGCCAAGGGAGAGCTGCAAATCCTCACTTTTTGCTCATCCTGTAACCAAAACAAAAAACAAAGGTGTCAGACTACCATACCTCTCATGCTCTCTCATTCTGTTTCTCTCTATAATATAGCTACCTAGCTAGATATTAGCTGCCTCGCTGGCTAGTTTAGGAACAAAGGGCTAGCTCACTAACTATAGCCATGTCCCTGTGCTAGGCAGCTGGCTAGATATTAGCTGCCTTGCTGGCTAGTTTAGGAACAAAGGGATAGCTCACTAGCTATAGCCATGTCCCTGTGCTAGGCAGCTGGCTAGTTTAGGAACGAAGGGACAGCTCAGCTAACTAGCATGTTAGCTAACGTCAGCTAGCTAGCCTTAGTTAGTTAGTGCTAGTGCCTTTGTTATGCTAGCTAGACTTAGTCACTTAGAAAGGAGCTACTGCTAAACGACTAAAGTTAATTTAATGTACACAGCACAGATAGTATAAAGATCAGCTTACCCCAAAGCAAAGCAGAATGCTTGGCGGCAGACAACAGTGGTGTGAATCTGGAACTTTCGCTTGGTAGCAACTTGCTTTGTTGATACAGTCATCTCTGTATCACAGGTCATCAAGAATAAAACTCTGTGTACGAACGAGTCCTGTTCTGCTGGAGTTTTAGCTGCTCTTAAAACTCTTTCCATGTCCTGGATGCCATCTCCGTCTTCTCTTTAGCAAAAGCTGTAGCATCCATGGTTAAACTTGGGACTGAATGTAAACAAAGCCGGCGTGTTGGGGAAGGGTGGGAGGCGGAGAACCCGGAAGCAATAGCCAATGAAACCAAATCATGCTAATCGATCTGCCCGCCCCCAAACCCGACTCGAAATCAGCTAAAAACGAGCTTAATTTGCAGACTAATTATACGTATTTCGTGAACCTAAAACTGTTGTCTGTTATAGTAAGTGGGTTCTTCACAACTTCAACTTTGGTAATACAAAAACCCCCGAAAAAAAAAGTTTTTTTTATTTATTTTGCCCCCTTGCACATTTCGGGGTTTGCCGAGTTGCGGACCAAATCACCAGCCGCTGTCACATATTTACACGAATGCACCAGGCCAATGCTCCAAGGCAGTCTCGGTTCCTGTAGGTTTTAGTGACCACAACATTATAGCAGTCACGAGAACAACAAAGGTTCCCAAGCCTAAAGCTAAAATCATTGTCTCACGGTCATATAAGAATTTTAATTTAGAAGGTTTTATTAATTAAATGTCAGGTATAAACTGGAACGAGGTTTGTAGTGAGGATGACCCTGAGGCTGGACTGGATTTATTTATGTTGAGATACATGTGTGTAGCATATAAACATGCACCTTTAAAAAAGTTCACAGTCAAAAACAAGTCTGCCCCATGGATAGATAGAAGCTTAAGAATGTTGATGAAGGAGAGAGATTTAGCTAAAAAAGTTTCAGTGAGTTCCAGTTTTGTTGACGATAGGAAAAAGTACTGTTCTTTATGAAACATGTTACAAAGTTGAACAAGGTGAAAAAGAGGGAGTATTTTAAGTCCAATGTCTCTACACCTGTAGTTGAATCAAATGGAAATGTACTAACCAAACCATGTGATATTGCTAACCATTTTAATGACTTTTATGTGGGTAAGATAACCAAGCTCAGGGAGGGTATGCACAACGCAAACAACACTAAATCAAAAGACATCATTAAGAACACCATAATGAAAGTCAAATGGTGTAAATTTGATTTTAAACAGGTTGAAGTTAGGGAGATTGAAAGTCTACTCCATACTCTTCCTGGAAGTAAGTCAGCTGGCACAGATAACATCGATAGCAAATTATTGAAAATGACTGCTAGCATCATATCTATTCCTGTCTGTCATATTATTAATATATGTTTACAAGAGGGACTATGTCCAAAGATATGGAAGGCGAAGAAAGGTTACTCCTTTACCAAATGACACCAAATCAGTTTTCAATGAGGGAAACTCCAGATATATAAGCATTTTACCAGTCTTCTGCAAAATCATGGAAAAGTGTGTTTTTGTACAAATCCATGACTATTTCCAGATGAACAGACTGGCACGCAGTCTGCATATAGTAAATAAGTAAGTAAGTAAAATTTTATTAGGTGTGCTAGCTTGCAGAAGCTAGCCCAACTTGTGATATTCCCACTATTTCTTTCTTTCTTTCTTTCTTTCTTATTAGGTGGGCTAGCTTGCAGAAGCTAGCCCAACTTGTGATATTCCCACTATTTCTTTCTTTCTTTCTTTCTTTCTTTCTTTCTTTCTTTCTTTCTTTCTTTCTTTCTTTCTTTCTTTCTTTCTTATTAGGTGGGCTAGCTTGCAGAAGCTAGCCCAACTTGTGATATTCCCACTATTTCTTTCTTTATTTCTTTATTTCTTTCTTTCTTTCTTTCTTTCTTTCTTTCTTTCTTTCTTATTATTATTCTCCCCGCTTTTTTGAACCTTAACTAGTTCTTCATACTTTGTGCTAGAAACCTCATTCAAACTTTAAAATGTTCATGACGTTCAGCTCTTGAACGGATCCATTCAGATTTTTGATATTTTTTATAGTTTTTTAGAAATTTAACTTTTAAAACAATTTTTTGTCCCATTGAAACTGCTTGAAACTGCTTTTGGAATGTTCAGAAACTTTATGTTTTTAGAGTGGTGGCAGCAGTTGCTTTGAAATTATTCACACATTTTGTAAACTGCTGGCACTCCTACAGTTTTGAAAGCTCACACACATATTATACATCAAAACATTCACACAACTGTGCTGATTCGTACAATGTAAGTATCTAAGCAGTGTGACTTATAGTTTTCGCTGTATGACGATTTGTTCGGCAACTGCGCTCCTCATTGAAACGTATGGCAACGCACTCTAGCTTTTGAGCTGCTAATTTTGCATTTTTACTCTTTTTCTAACTTGTCGCTTTACCTACAGTTTTAACAGCTCATACACATATTATATATTGAAACGTTCCCATAACTGTGCTGATTCGTACAATGTAAGTATCTAAGCCGTGTGACTTATAGTTTTCGCTGTATGACGATTTGTTCGGCAACTGCGCTCTCAATTGAAACGTATGGGCCCACACTACCTTTTGAGCTGCTAATTTTGCATTTTTACCCTTTTTCTAACTCGTCGCCATGCCTACAGCATTTAAGCTACACGGACATATCATATATGTTCAGCATTTTCTCAGGATTC
>NC_140250.1:9170354-9227854 GCF_949987555.1 Borostomias antarcticus | reverse complement strand
ATACAAAAGCTGGTACCAAATAATAGCTCAAAAATATTGAAGACTGCAATCTATTATGGGATGTTTTTTTTCTCTCCACTTTCCCGAAATGAGCCAAATACCATGTATCCAGGATTTCAACGGATTTGGCAACATTGATCGACACAATGTGCCACATTTTCATGCTCTAGAACACATTAGAACCAATTTATGCAAGATATAAAGACACCAAGCAAGATGTGGTCCTTTGGTGTTGTGGGGACTTGACACTTTTCCCCCTCATTGGTATCAAGAGATTTAAAGAAGTGATACAAACACACACACACACAAACACAAACACTGCTACCACACACACACACACACACACACACACACACACACACACACACACACAAACACTTCTCCTCTCTCCTCTTCCCCTCCAGTCACGTCAGACACCCCCGCTTCCTGCTTCTGCGGCGAGTCTATTCTGGGCACGTGTCCCTCTGACCCTCCGGGCTGGCTCCGCCCCCGCTCAGGGCCCTTGCGGCGAAGGCGACAACGAGAGCGGAAAAAAAACACGGTTCCGTCTGGCCGCCGCCTCCGCGCCGACACGTTCTTTTAGCTCAGAGAGAGAGAGACGCTGGCGACGGGGGCACACGCTAGGAGAGGAGACAGCCGGAAGGGTGCTGAGAGCAAAGACTTTTTTAGTTCTCCTGAAGGACCCCAGGTATAAACACCGCGTTGTCGCACGGCACAGTGACAATGGAACGTATAGAGACAAAAATAACCGTTAATTTGCGACGCAGGGCTTAGCCACTCCCGGCACAAGAGAACCGGCCGTCTGGTGTGAATCGGCGTTCTGTACGACGCAGCCCTATCCCCGTGCCGTAAACCTCAGAGACCGTCGGCGGCGTAAGACGGCTAAACCCGCAAACCCTGCCAGAGCTGTTTTGGCGTCGAGTCTTTTGAGTACGCCGGCGTTGTGGAGAACTCAAGCCAGACGCCTCGCGGGCATCTTATCAATGGAGGACGGGACGATGCCCTAAAGCATTCACAGATCAGGATCTTTCATTCATGGGAACCGAGACAGCAAGTAAACATATTCGAGCATGGAAATAGCTTCCTCCCCGGGCCATAATATCTGGGCCATAATAAGAAAGTCCTGTGCTGCTGTTGCCGTTGGACCTGTCCTAACCTACCAGAACACGAACAAAGCAAACAGAAAAGAATGACCTCCCTTGAATGACTGAGCAAAAAATCCCGGCGTCCATTTTGTTGACAAAAACACCCGTGACGGGCTCCTTTCCCCTCCTCTCTCGTCGGAGGAAACGCTCGCGGTCGCGTCGCCATCGATCAAACGCCCCCCCAGCGAGGGCGAGGCGCGGAACGGTGCGACGCACGGACAATCCCGCCCCCCAGCCCCACCACCCACCCACACGTGTCGCACTTCCTCCCGTCCCCCATCCCTCACGGCTGTGTGTAATGGTTCCACCAGTGGTTGGCTTTTAATTATTCACATGATATCGAGGCTTGGGAGGCGGCGGTGGCCAGCGCCTCATCCATCAGCGGGAGCTACAGCTCCGCGCCGCATCTCGGCGCCGCCGGGCGCTCCTAACGGGCGGCTGTGTGCCTGGCGTGAGAGACAGCAATGTGTGTTTGCTTCAATATATTCCTATCCAACCGTCGTCTGACCTAGCAAGCCAGGGCTAGTTAGTTAGTTAAAAAATGGATAAAAAGAGAAAAGGCGGCGCCGAAAAGGCAAGAATCAAGAAAAGGAAAGCTCTTGCAGCTGATGCGGCCAAGTGTACCAAACTGAGCTCTTTCTTTGTAAAACCAAGCTTGCCAAATAATGAGGACGAGGCAGGTAAGCTAGCCTAGCACTAAGATAACGTTAGCTAGGAGCAGTGCAAGCAAATACAAGTTTATGAAGTCAATTGTGTGATATTATGGCATATAACGTAACTTATTGATTTGAAAAAAGAAAGAAAAATAAGTTATTTGCAAAACACCGTCTCTACCTAGCTAAGTGTGATAAACGTTGTTTTGTAACAGTAGCACCTCAGCAACAGACAACTGCTAGCAGTGAAAGTGAAGAAGAGCCAGCAAGCACCAGCCATGATGTGCCAGTGCCCATAACTCCGCAGTGGGCAGGTAGCATTGATCATTGAGTGAATATTATGAGAAGAGTATGGTGTAGAGTAAACCTGCTCTATGTAAAATTCCCTTAGATAATTGATGATGCCAGATGATTCAGCTCTGCATCTATGAAACTGGCTTGACTTGATCAGAAAGCTACAGTATATAAAACAAAAGGGGAGACTGCTGAGAATGATGGTACTTTTTTGTTAGAAGCAGAGGATCCAGTACTGAAGGCAGTGTGAAGGGGAGAGCAGAACCTGTATTTGCACTGAATTAGATTTTTGTGTGTGGATATTTTAGAACGACCATGGTGCTTTGGCACCCTTTAGAGGCCACTCACATAGTGTCCTGTAAATGTGTAAATGACTAAGTGAGTGACTGAGTAACTGACTGACCTTAACTTGTCAGCTAGCCCGCTGCGCCGTGGTAAGAATACACTGAATTTCATGGCTGTAGAGAACAGTGAGTGCGCTATTACAGACTTTAAAATACTAAGGTACTGTAATTGGTTGCGAACTAAAGTGGGCCGTTCTCCAGAGCTGAAAATGATGATGAAAATGATATGTGTGTGTGTACGTTTGTGTACGTGTATTGTTGTGTACAGTGTGCATATGTGGCACGTGTTTGCGTGCATGTATGTGTATTTGTGTGTGTGTGTGTGTACTGTATCTGTGTATCTCTGTATGTGTATTTGTGTGTGTATGTGTGTGTAAATGTGCGTATTTGTGTGTGTATTTGTGTGTGTAAATGTGTGTATTTGTGTGTGTAAATGTGCGTATTTGTATGTGTATTTGTGTGTGTATTTGTGTATGTAAATGTGCGTATTTGTGTGTGTGTGTGTACTATATCTGTGTATCTCTGTATGTGTATTTGTGTGTGTATCCGTGCGTATTTGTGTGTGTGTACGTGTGTGTGTGCACGCGCGTGTGTGTGTGTGTGTGAGAGTGCCCATGTGCGTGAGACATGATATGATAAACATCTCGGTAGCAAACTGCTGATGCTGGTTTTCATTACTCCCAGATTGGGTGCAGATTTAGTGAGGGCGGCATGGCTGGCTAGGCTGCTCGGCTTTGTTGTCTTTGGAGAGCCGGGTTCATATTTCAGAGAGAAGAGCCAGAGCAATAGGGATGAGCTCTCAAATATCTGCACCGAGAAACAGAGAAATCCACTAAGAGTGCCGTCTTGCCATCTCTCTCTCTCTCTCTCTCTCTCTCTATCTCTCTCTCTATCTCTGCCGCTCCCCTCTCTCTGTTATGCTCTCTCTCTCCATTCTTTATCTCCCCTCTCTCTCCCTCTCTCTATCTTTCCTCTGTATCTCTCTGCCACTCCATCCCTCCATTCTGTTATCCTCTCTCTCTCTCTGTCTCTCTCTCTCTCTGCCTAGCTCTTTATCTCCGTTCTCCCCATGTTTCCATCTCTGCCTCCCTTGCTTTGTGTCTGCACAGTGATCTGGGTCCTCGCTGAACGCTAGAGGCATCGGCCACAGTGGCACGGCATTCATACGGCTAAGTGTACCTGGCCGGAGTTAGCATTTTTCACTGTCAAAACATTGTCAATTCAGCACAAGCGCAGCGCCAGAGTAACTGTTCAGTCCCATTAAAAATGTATGATGAGCGATAGCTACTGGAGCAACTCCAAAGGGCTCTGTTGCCGTCTGCGTCGGCAGCCATCACAGCCTACAGCTGCTACAGAGAAACACGACGACCAACTCCACTTCCTGAGGTGAAAGGCAACCTAGCCCCCGTGAGAAAATCCGAGCGAACCCCCCCTCCTGTAGACGCCATCTTGGGTAACGGTGGGACCCGGGAGCGCCGCCGTGGTCTGGTCACGGAGGAACGACGGCGCCGAGACGCGGCGCGGTAGAGGAACCGTTCTAGCTATTTTCGGGAAACGGCATAAAGAGAACCGTGTCACTACGTAAATGTCATTGTGACAAGACATGCAGGCATGCAGAACCACGCTCACAGCAGGCCTATCTGTCGAAGACGTCTGCTCTGCCCGCGTGAGCTCGACGTCGGATACCGTCTGTCATACGGAGGTCGCGGTTCGGGTTGATTCATTTGTTCCAGCTACCCTATTGGCTCAGATAATACTGAGCCAATAGGGTCCTCCGGTATTAAGTTAAAACAGCCCTCGTTATGAGGCTGAAAGAAAACATTCGCCACAAGAACGTTTACCTCACAAACCTGTCGGAGAACCCTATCGAAAACGCCCGACGGGGAACACGGAGAGGGAGGGGACTCACACTCGGTCGGTGCCGTAGCTGCGGTAGTCGACGGCGGCCGACACGGCCACGATGAGTGCCGGCACGCCGTAGCCCGCCAGGTAGAAGTAGCGGCGGCGCGAGTGCTCGCTCTCGAACACCTCCACCAGCATGATGTAGAGCTGCACGCCCTCCAGGAACATCCAGGTGAACGCCGCCAGGAAGAAGAAGTGGAGCAGGGCGGCGAAGACAGCACAGGCGATCTGAAGGAGGGGGGGGGGGGGGGGGGGGGCGAGGAGAGAGGGAGGGGGGAGGGGGGGGGGGGCAGGCGAGGAGAGAGGGAGGGAGAGGCAGACACATGGAGGCGTGACGGAGAGGTCTACTGCTCCAGCACCATATACAAACACACATATACGTTCGCTAACGGGACTCCCATCTGTCTATCTGGCAGATGGGACACACGCACGCACGCACACACAGCACACGCACGCACACACAGCACACGCACGCACACACAGCAGACACACACTCACACAGCACACACACACACTCACACACGCAACCTTCCTGCTGAGGCTGACATTGATCCATCTATCTGCTCTATTGGGAGTAGCTGGCGTCTTTTGTTCAGCGCTCATTTGAGAGTTCCTTGGCTACGGAGCCGAGGGGATCGTTGCCCATCAGCTGCGGCTGAGTGGAGTGATCTTTAAACTGCCAGGTGAGTTTCAAACCATAAAACGGCCATTAAGGGGGGGGGGGGTTGGCAGAGGGAATCACAACTTTAGAACTCCGGGGTCATATAAATAAGGCTTCACCATCCGTGCAGTGGGTTTTTACCCTGGCCCCCCGCCTGCACACCCACCCACCCACGCGCTCTAACTGTGGATACTGAGCGTGCCCCGTGGCTGGACTCCCAGCCCTGGAGTGACACGGCCGGCCGTTAGCGCTGAGAGTATCGATCTGATAATCCAGATTATCCCCAGTATTTAGAGATCAGTCGGCAACACCCCAATGACCCAGGACGGGGTCTGATGTATCAGGGGCTGGTGAAGGGCACACGCCGTAGTGTGCACGTTTGTGTGCGTGCGTGTGCGTGTGTGTGCGTGAGAGTGAGTTGGAGTTCATGCTGGCTTTCAAACATAAATGGTCCAGGAAAGGTGAATAGAAAAGCGCTCGAACCGCGAGTTTGCGGCGAAGTGCAGCGCTGCTTTCAGTGCGTGAGCGTCACTGGAGTCCAAAAAAAGAGGCGCCCGGGGAATTCTAAGTATCTCACCGGTCTCACAGTTTAAGAGGAGAGTGCAGGCAAAACTAACCAAAAAACAAACAAACAAATAAGCTAATTATCTGAAGATGTGAGGAATAGTGCTGATGGTCAAAGATGGATTTTCAAATTTTCTGAGAGCTCAATTCTGAGAACTCATTCCATCCTTGCTCGGACACAATTCAATAGCCTTTATTTATACTAGAAGGCCACTGACGTTGCCCTCATTTCCAGTGACGACGAGTAGACCTGAAACACATTTGAGTGTTATATATATTATTATGTTGAATTATTTGCTTCCTGAAGTCCAAGTTGAAGCAGCAGAGTATGCAGGTAGGCTGAAGAGCTGCAGGTCGCAGGCTGTTTACAATCCGTCTCTTTTCCTTTCCGCAGTAGTTTTACTTAGAAAGTTAAGCCAAGACACAGCGTGGCCAAACACTGACTGGAGATGCCAGCCCAGGCGTTCCACATGATGCCAATGCTAGTTCTCTTGTTCGGATGAAGCAGGGAGCATGCCTTCGCCTTCAGGCTCGCCTGCTCCAATCTTGGGGATGAATTCGCGACTGGATGAAGTCGAGACCTCAACTGTATATCCTTCTGTTGTCATGGAGTCCCTCTAAAGATATGTACAGCTGTATCTCTTGTTGGATTTCCAAACTACAGGTCACAGTGCCCAGGCTCCTTTTTTGATGGAGCTGCTGGGCTTTGTTGACTACGGTTCAACTCGTCAGGTCTGTTCTTCAAGGGCTACCATGTTGCAACACTGCCAACCAATGAGATACGGCCTTGAGGGAACCAACGTGTAATATTAACCATCAACATCATCCTATTCCTATACACACCGTGGGCTATACCGCAGCCTCCGGCCCAAACATGCCAGATAAATCAAGTTTTGTGATTTGAAACCAATAAGAGTATACTTGCTAGTCACTTGTTTAGAAAAGAGGTGTTCTTGTGAGTTCTGGTGACTTGTAGTACACTGACTACCTGCGTGAAATGCAATTACTGGAAGTGGCTTTGGATAAAAGAATCTGCTAAATAAATAACGTAACATAAAATGCACAATAAAAGACAGAGAACCAATCAAACAGCCGGTGAACAAAACAAACAAACAAACAACACAAAACAAACAAAAATGCCACACGTACCGGCTGGTCGGCCCGGTTGATCCCCACCAGGAAGAGGGACTCGGCGATGAAGAGGCTGATGCAGAGGTTCTTGTGGATGGTGTTCCTGTCGCTCTGCAGGCCGCGGAAGAAGCAGAAGGTGAAGAGGCTGATGAGCAGGCAGACCAGCGACAGCAGGATGCCCACCCAGGTGATGACGTCCAGCAGCAGCTCGTGGACCGGGTCCGTGTTCTGGAAGAGAGGGAGGCGCGGCAGGAAGACCCCAGAGAGTCCATTAACAGTGTTGAATGGAAGAGTCTGCAAGTATGTGTAGACTGCATATATACAGCAAGACATATGAACAACAGCCACATAATTGCTATCATTAGCGAACGCATAAAAGCTGTTTAATAATATAACGAGATAATTAAAATAATCTATCGCAATAATTAAAATAATCACCGTGCCACATGCAGGTCTTTATATTCTGTTCTCTGCCAGACTGCCTGTCTGTTGTATTTTGTGCCGTTTGAACTCACGTGCTAGTTACTTTGGTCGACTTTGGGACAGTAGTTTGTGCTTCATACACAAAATTGACTAGTCTTTTAATTTTCAAGATCATAAGGGTAATGTTTGGAACAATATCTCTAAGTCTTATACAGTGTATAAGGAACTCTAAGAGTCTTAATGTCTTTTTTATATAATTTTATTTACAAACAACATTCCAGACAGCAAGACCTTTCAAAAACATGAACAGCAACAACAACAAACAAACAAACAAAAAAAAACATTGCCCTGTGGAGTAGGCTACAGACAAATTGCTGTGTCACATATCTTTTTTAGGAAGTTGTTTCTCTTTTAATTTTTTCAACCTCATTCATACACACACACACACACACACACACACACACACACACACACACACACACACACACACACACACACACACACACACACACACACACATCAAACCAATCTTCATCCAACGTACTCACACACACCCCCTCACACTCTCTCTCTCACATGCACACACACGAGTCACCTTCTCACACACCACACACGTGTCATCACACACACTACAATGGATGTCCTTGATAGCTAGATGATTTCACGGCTCCACTCCTTATAAGGCCCCAGATAGCAAGCGGATCTGGGCCATATACAGGCCAGATCTGGCCCTTGTGGCTTAGTTCCGGCCCATATATGGCCCAGAATCATTACACATCCGCTTGCTATCTGGGGCTTCAGAAATTATAGTCCATACATTATCAAATTGTTTCTCTTTATTGCTGTCCTCCGACACTGACCTCTCAATATTCAAATAATATTTCATTAACCTTTTCCAATTTTCAAAGGATGGTGCTTCTTTATTTTTCCAGTTTTGCAAAATTAATTTCTTATTAACTAGTGATGAAAAAATAAGTTGCCATCCCATTGGGTATCTTATGTTCTCAAGGCTTTGAAAAAGGCAAATCTTTGGTGAGGACACAAATTTACGATTACAAATTCTCAATATATCCATTTCTCAATGTTCTCCCAATTTTCGCGAATTTTCTCACAACGCCAAAAGGCATGACTGAGGGAGTCACTTTGTGTACTGCATTTTAAACATTTATCTGAAGAGGTAGTATCAAACTTATGTATTTTATCTCTACTATAATACATGAGTGTAATTAATTTATATTTAAATGTAAATGTTCATTTTTAGTAACTTTATTTGTAAGTCGCAAACATTCCTTCCACTTTCTCCGCGCATCCTCCATATCAAGATCTATATTCCATTTATTATATATGTTTTCTAATAGTTTTTCATTGCATTCCGGTTTAATAAGAGTCTGTCTTAATGTCAGGTAACACTCCAGTTCAAATGCCAGACCGGACGGTCTATTCACAGGTGCTTGTCTCAGATGAATTGGTGGAAATTGTGGTCACAAAGTGTGTCAGAGAAAGAATGAACAGGTGAGTGAAAGTGGCACGACGGGTATCCTACTTAACTGCACTATGGTCAATCAATTTCATCATTGCTTTTCGTTAATGCTCTCTTCACAAATGAATAATTTGCTGGTACGGCTAGTTCACAGCATGGAAAAGTGTCCATCTGACCGCTCATACCAAGCTTTACAGGAGGACAGCAGCCGGCAGGCGGCTCCGCCATGAAATACTATGTACATCAAACCATAAAATCAAGTGCAGCGGCCTCTTAAAAGCAGCAGCAAGGAGCAGCCCAGCTTGAAATAGCAGTGTAGCTCTGTAGTGCCCCACATTACCAAAGACCAGCTACAGTTACACCACTGAAGCTGTGAGGGCAATTTCAGGTGAATAATTTTTCTTGAGTCATGCTTGCCCCACAAAAACACGAGTTTTCTCTGTCGCATACAAACTGTTAAGTAGGGGCTATAGTGACTATGACTATATATCACCGTCTATCAACGACAATGCAAACGTGCCCCATGATTGGCTGCAGTGACCCCATTACCCTGCTCATGTAGCAAATCCCAATGATATCTTCCCAGCATCAACCCAGACGCAAAAACACCAAATGTTGCCAAGGCATGTTGCTTTCAGTCCCGATGCAATTCATATCTGGGTCTTGAACGCTGATTATCCGTTTTCAGATAATTTCGATAATTCCGACCGGCCAAACAACCCCCCCCCTCCGACCCACACACACAACACCTGTCAAGATAAAGGCGGGAAAATATTTTTAACAAGCTACACGTCCAAAAGAAAACGTGTTTTACAATGCATCCAACTGGGCAAATAAGCAGCAGAGAAAGACGTGGTGATGTCTTAACACAACATAATAATGGCGCTGTAACGCTTTGGTCAAATTCAGTCGCTCGCTTTAATTTCCCGACGGAATTGTCCTTGTTCTCACTACAGTGAGCTTTGACTTTAAACAACACTGGGAGGGGGGGGGGGGGGTTATATAAGGAGAGTTTAAAGAAAACGGAGTAGCCTACACTGTCTTCAAACTGACGGCAGTCCCAGCTGGGATTTCACGACCGTCTGGGTGGAGTTCAACATTTCCCCACGAAAGCGGATGAAGATCACACAAGCAAAGACTTCAGACGGTGGGGAAAGACAGGCTACTGGATGACGCTTCTGTCAAAAGCTTGACTGCTGTTCTTCTGATAACCTTCTTGGTGGGGAGTTGTCGCTCTGGATAAGGACGTCAGTTAGCTGTGTCGGGTCAAATACAAGGTTAGTGAATTGTTTGAGGAGCTATATACTGCATATACTTCCTTCCTGTATGAGCTGTGACATAGCAGATACTCTGGATGCTGGAGTGTTTGAAGCCAAAATCTGCTAGCTTTACCGCGGCACATAAGAAAAGCTTTGCTTACTCTGAAGAAAAAAAAATAGCCCTGTAGAAGCATAACATATCTCTTTCCCACCAAACAAGCGTTGCTTCAAATCAGATTTTGAGCACAGTCAGCGGTATCCTCTGTGTTTGCGGGGCAGGGCGGGAGGATCCGACAACTAAAGATTGTTTTTCTAAAGCCGCTTGAGACTGCTGGGCAACTTAGGATGAAGAGACACAAACGGCTTGCTGAGAGGGTTCGGTGCGGCGGGCAGGCGGCCGGGGCTGGAGGCCGGGGCTGGAGGCGAGGGCCTGGAGGCCGGGGCTGGAGGCCGGGGCGGGCGAGGCTGGAGGCCGGGGCTGGAGGCCGGGACTGGAGGCGAGGGCCTGGAGGCCGGGGCTGGAGGCCGGGGCAGGCGGGCGAGGCTGGAGGCCGGGGCTGGAGGCCGGGGCTGGAGCCCGGGGCTGGAGGCCGGGGCTGGAGGCCGGGGCTGGAGGCCGGGGCTGGAGGCGAGGCTAACAGATGCTGGTCATTACGAGGATGCGCTGGGATAACTGAGCCTTGGGAGAGAAACACTCTGTTGATTTGCCTGCCTGATGAGCCAGTGTGTATACATGGGGGAGGTGTGTGTGTGTGTGTTTGCGTGTCTGTTTGTGTGTATGATGAGGTATATATGTGTGTGTTTGTGTATGTGATGTGGTAGTGTGTGCATGTGTATGTGTGATGTGGCATATATGTATGTGTGCGTGTGTGTATTTGTGTGAGATGTGCGTGTGAGTCTGTGTTTTGTCTCTATTTTGTTTGTGTGTCTCTGTGTTGGTGTGTATGTGCGTGTGTGTGTGTGTATGTGTGTGTGTGTGTGTGTGTGTGCGTGTGTGTGTGTGTGTGTGTGTGCTTGCGGTGGGTGGGCGGCAGATGCTTGGTGTTGTGGAAGGCCCCTCCGGTCTGATGGAGCTCTAGCGAGCGATGCCATGTCTGCAAGCTCCATCCATCACAATCTCACCTTCCACTAGGGGGCTGGGTAAGGAGAGAGGATACACACACACACACACACACACACACACACACACACACACACACACACACACACACACACACACACACAAACACACACACACACACACACACACAAACACACACACACACAAACACACACACACACACACACACACACACACACACACACACCTGGGTGATGGATTTACTGAGGAGCGATGCCTTTGTTCTAGGAGGCACCGGCAGGCAAGATGTACTGGATCCCTGGACAGCTGGGGAATATTCCGGAACGTCATCGAGGAATGTCGTACCACGCCGCAGGACCCGCCACCCCCCCTCCCGGGCCTCAAACCCCGTCTCTCTGACTTCCTTCGTCCAAGGGGAAGGGGGGACGCGGTCCCTAAAGCGGACAACGTTATTTACTTTGGGAAGTCCAAGTCTGTGTCGCCGGGGCGCCGAGTCACACGGACACACGTGACTCACTGCTGGGAGAGATTTATTTTAAACATTCGATTTGTCTTCCAATCTCTCTCTCGGTCTCTCTCTCTCGGTCTCTCTCTCTCCCTCTTTCACACTGTTCCTTATTTCCTAAACACACATTTTTCATTCCAGACGGAACACCTCGGGGAGACGGGCTTTGCCGCCAATCTGTTGCCGTGTCGATGGATTCTGCGCGATTCTGAGACGCCTGCGTGCCCGTTGCGTTCGGCGGTACAATATACCAGATCCACGGCGCCGCATGCTCCCTTAAGGCTCGCCTTCGCACCTCACCTGTGGACTGACTTTATTGTCAGGTTTGCTGTTGTGTTCGGTGTGTGTAAAACTAAATCCAATCCTGCTGCCAAACCCGTACGGATAGATGGATGACGGCATTGTGCTACTCCCTGTGGTCGAACCTAACATTACATAACACAATTACCACAGCGTCCTGCGTCTGCTGCAACCCCTCCTGAGAGGGTCCAGGGGGCGGAGGGCTAAAGGAAAGAGGTGAGATGGGCTTTCATTCTTTTATACCTCAAAGAACTGCTCCTAGCGTGACACCAATCCAATTAAAATACATAAATCTGCCTTGACGCTCCAAGAGAGAGAGAGAGAGAGAGAGAGAGGAGTAAGGGATAGGCACAGAGAGAGAGAGAGAGAGAGAGAGAGAGAAGAGTAAGGGATAGGCATAGAGAGAGAGAGAGAGAGAGAGAGAGAGAGAGAGAGAGGAGTAAGGGATAGGCACAGAGAGAGAGAGAGAGGAGTAAGGGATAGGCACAGAGAGAGAGAGAGAGAACTAAATGGAAGAGTAAGGGATAGGCGCAGAGAGAACAAGAGAGAGAGAGAAATAGAGATAGCTAAAGATGAAGGCAGAGAGAAAGAAAGAGAGAGAGAGAGAGAGGTGGAGAGAAGCAGAGCAAAGGGTTGAGATCTTTGAGTCCTACAGTAAGGTCCAGTGCGTCTGGGCCCCGTGTGGCGGTAGGGCTAGCATGCCCCCCGCCGTGGCGTTTCACGTGGCTGGGCCACACTCCGGGGCGAGGGTTATTTACCACCCACAGGGGAACAGGAGCGCCGGGCCCAGGACTGTGTATGAATCAGAGCCTGCCGCACATTCGTCACATTTACGGGGGGTGGGGGGGGGGTGCTGCTGCAGGGTGCATGCTGGGATTTTTACACTCAGGGCAGGTAGGTAATAGAGTTATGCAGCGGGCCGCGCCAGTGTACCATAAGCGTGATATAATGCCGGAGCTGACCGCTAATGTGCCCTAACAGCATGGAACGTGTCTGAGGAGCAGACCAGGATGTGGATGTATATATACTATATACATTATATAGTATATACATCCACATATCATATATACTATTTGTCTTCAGTGGGAAAATCGACATGAATCACCGCCGTTTTACCACCCGGGTAAAGCTTCCACTTTAAAATGTTCTAGTTTTTAACATTTGCACTTTGTCACATACACTATTTCCCACAAATATTATGCAACGCTAGTCTAAATATGACAGTTATTATACTGAAAGCAGTGCTGGTGGGTAGCTGACTACGGATTTGACCAGCGTGACAGTAGCGGGACATCCCTGACCAATCACAGCGGCCCCGTGGATCAAATGCACCTCGGGGATCTGATGTGTGACGCCTGCCGGCCTCCATCACCACTGATTTATACCTGCTCGTCCACAGGGGATGATGCAACTTAGTGGTGGTTCAATACCCTTGGACAAACACACACACACACACACACACACACACACACACACATGGACACCGGCAAGCGAGCACACGCACACACATGCACACAGCTAAGTAATGGCCTCTAGGTGGATGCAGGGCAGGTCTCTCTTTCTAAGCTGTGGGTGGTGTTTGGGCCTCTTTTTAAACAGTACTCACAGAAAGCCCCTCACGGCTATCGCAGCAAATGGGGGTCTTACATCCAAAAGGAAAAGCTCAATAAAGAGACGGTTCACACTGGTGCCTCGGGCGTCTGACTGGGTGTGAATTAGGACCATTAGAAAACCCCCTCTCCTAAGTTTAAGTGGCATTGCCAAATATTGGTCCTTGGCAGGGGTGTAGTGGAGAGTAAAAAAGTAGGTATACTATATAAAGAAATGGGTATACTATAGCAGAAATGTTTTTACATTTTGGTGTTAAAAGACTTGGGTATACTGTGGGCCCATGGATAGAGAAGTGGGTATACTTCCTATACCTCCATATAACCTCACTATGCCGCTGGTCATTGCTAGGCTGGTAAACTCTTGTTTTGAATCGTCAGACTTGCAGAAAAAAGGAGAAAACGCACACCTGGAAAGCTAGGAGAGGCTCTGGAGACGAGGAACAAAACTGATAAGAAAGACCGACAACGCATACTCTGGTCTGGATGCAAAAAAATATTTAAAAAGACTGTGATGAAGACTACGGCCCAAACGTTGTCCTTTTAAATCTTTTTTTGCATCTAGACCAGAGTGTGCGCTGTCGTTCTTTCTTATCAGTTGAATTGCCAGACGTCAGATTGCAACAAGGGACTCACCAAGTTTTGGCAACATAAGGATGACATTGTTAGAATGGTGAAATTCCAAGGTAGGTATCAGACAAATGCAAAACGTGTAAAAAATAAAAAGAAGTTGAATAAAGGTTGGAACAACCTGCACAAACATGCTAGGGGAAGCCATGAGCACCATTAATGGTGTTGACTGAAAGCACAGATCCTCTCTCCGAGAAACGCCAAGGCTCTTCCTCTGTCATATCCATAGTTTTCAACTCCCTTAATGAACGTGGTTTCCCGACGGTGCTTTATTTAGGTTCTTTACTAATGCATCAAGGCACCGTACAGTAGACTCCATTCTTCAGCAAAGATTAAACAGCCGCTCTCCTCTCCACCGCTAAACCCATTTGCCATCACTTGATGAGTCACAAAGCCCAGCTAATCTGTGACTAACACACGCCAGGTGGCTCTGCGTTTGCTTTCGTTGGTCTGTGCAGCTGACGGGCACAGGCTGCCAAGGCTAGCAGAAAACCCCAGACAAAAGAAGCAGCGTTCTCTTCAAGATACCTCATGTTAGCACACACAGGTCTGGGAGGTGAGACAGGAGCGCCTGACAGCGCTTGAGCCCGTCACCATTGTTTTGGCGGCAGATGCCTCACCCTCCATCATTGAGAGATCCGGAGGGCTGAGTCTGTGTGTGTGTGTGTGCGTGCGTGCGTGCGTGTGACGTGACCGTGATTTATTTGTCCTCAAGTCGTCACAACCGTGTATGACAGATACTGTTTCACAGATACTTTTCACAGATATATACTTTCTCACATACCGAGATTGGTCATTCACTTAGAAACCACAACAAGCAGTTGGGAATAAAGACCGTATCTGAATGATGAGATGTCATGAGAACATGGAAGAACATGGAAGTCAATCTCATTCTGTCGAGTGCCAACAGCATTACACTTCTGATGGTCTCGATCTGACTGGCATGATAACTGGAACGTGATAATTGACTAGAAAACATAATGAAACACGTTCAGAGTTGAAGTCTGTGGTGTGTGAATATGTCCAGTATCCGCACAGCTGAAAGTATATGATAAGCACATATATGCAGAAGCTCAAAGGTGCTGTGTGAATAGGAACGCCAGAGTTAGCGAGACTCTGAGGGAGGTGGCCGACTGCAGAGAGCTACCTCGTTAGTCAGCTCAAGTTATTAAGGGTAAACCTGCTCTATTAAAAAACTTCAAAGATTGGAAGTCTAGGTGGCCGATACTTCTTAACTCCTGGCTGGTAGCTGTCTTTCAACACAGCATGAGCTGTGATCTAATAGCTTCCGCTGGCTCTGACGGTATCTAAAAACATCTCCTGAAATAACGATATTGCAGTTTGACGGTGGCCAATCGGGTGTTCCCTTTGGTGTACGACGTTATTACAAATACTGTGACAGATGTCAGCTTTATTACATGTTTATGCTTCATTTACATGTATGCACTTATAATGTGATTACATGGATTATCGGGATGCAGTTAATCAAGGGGGAAGCTTCAATATAGCATGGTCCTTACTTCAAGGTTGGGCGCACGACAGTGAGAGATGATGTCAACGATGATTGTGGTCCTCTGACGTCCAAAGCCTCTTTCCGTTTTGTTTATTTCCTGTGTTAGGCACTGTCCTCGGATATATAAATAAAATAAAAAAGACTTGTATGAAACCTCTCTCTCTTCCTGGACAATGCCTTACCAAAGCCTTAACGATCCGTAATAATGGGGGCATGGGTATGTTTGGTTACCATGGTGACATGGTCACAGCGATGGGATGGAATTAGCTTTTTCTCTCTCTCCTGTGTTTCTCTCTCTCCCCCCCCCTTCTCTCTCTCTCTCACTCTCTCTCCCTCCCCCTCTCTCTCTCTCTCACTCTCTCTCCCTCCCCCTCTCTCTCTCTCTCTCTCTCTCTCACTCTCTCCCCCCCCCCTCTCTCTCTCTCGTGGACGCCAACTCGTTTGCTTCTGGACAGAGCGCCCTGAGGACAGAATGCCCTGAGGGCAGAACGCCCTGAGGACAGAACTCCCTGAGGACAGAGCGCCCTGAGGACAGAACGCCCTTAGCCCTGTCTGTCAAATAAAACACCACAACCCGGACACATCTCCTGAACCCGCTGCCTTTATTCTGACCGAGGGAGAAAAACGCTGACCGTTTTTGCGCCACTGTGAAACGCCCCTCCGCGTCCCCCTGTGAACGCAGCAGCACCGCTGCCCCAGCCTGCTTTCCAAAAAATCTGACTCGCCTCGGCCGACAAAGAGCCCCTTTCTCTCCAAGAAAGATCCCGAGGCCAAAACAGCTGAGCGACAAACGGTCAAGAGATTCCTGCTCAACCCCCCCACCCCCCCTCACCTCAGCCCAAAGGGCTTTGGTTTGGTTTGTATTTATGAATGTGTGGGAGTGTGTGTGGTTGTTGTTGCTGTTTTGAGGGGAACAGGAGGACCTGGAGCTGGTGTTGTCATGGCCTTGGGCCAACTGGGACAGATGTTATAGAGTCCTCCTCCGTCGCTGACTAGGGAGACAGAGAGGACACAGCGATGAGATTGGTACTGGGCCCCACCCATCACCAGGGTGCCCTGCAAACGTCCTGTGACAAAAGTAATCAGACTGTCTGTCAGCGAGTAAGAGTCGCCCCCACCCCCCCTCTCCTCAGTCCCCCACCCCTCCTCTCCTCAGTCCTCCACCCCATCTACACTCTCACTCCCATGGGACATGATGCCACTCTGACAATCCTCACAGCTCTGATTATGTTTCTCTCACTCTCTAGCCTGCTTGCTGTCTCTCTCTCTCTCTCTCTCTCACTCTCTAGCCTGCTCGCTCTCTCTCTCTCTCTCTCTCTCTCTCTAGCCTGCTCGCTGTCTCTCTCTCTCTCACACTCTCTAGCCTGCTCGCTGTCTCTTTCTCTCTCTCTCTCTCTCTCTCTCTAGCCTGCTCGCTGTCTCTTTCTCTCTCTCTCTCTCTCTCTAGCCTGCTCGCTGTCTCTTTCTCTCTCTCTCTCTCTCTAGCCTGCTCGCTGTCTCTCTCTCTCTCTCACTCTCTCACTCTCTAGCCTGCTCGCTGTCTCTCTCTCTCTCTCTCTCTCTCTAGCCTGCTCGCTGTCTCTCTCTCTCTCTCTCTCTCTCACACACTCTCTAGCCTGCTCGCTCTCTCTCTCTCTCTCTCTCTCTCTCTCTAGCCTGTTCGCTGTCTCTCTCTCTCTCTCTCTCTCACACTCTCTAGCCTGCTCGCTGTCTCTCTCTCTCTCTCTCTCTCTCTAGCCTGCTCGCTGTCTCTCTCTCTCTCACACTCTCTAGCCTGCTCGCTGTCTCTTTCTCTCTCTCTCTCTCTCTCTCTCTCTAGCCTGCTCGCTGTCTCTCTCTCTCTCTCACTCTCTCACTCTCTAGCCTGCTCGCTGTCTCTCTCTCTCTCTCTCACTCTCTAGCCTGCTCGCTGTCTCTCTCTCTCTCTCTCTCTAGCCTGCTCGCTGTCTCTCTCTCTCTCTCTCTCTCTAGCCTGCTCGCTGTCTCTCTCTCTCTCTCACTCTCTAGCCTGCTCGCTGTCTCTTTCTCTCTCTCTCTCTCTAGCCTGCTCGCTGTCTCTCTCTCTCTCTCACTCTCTAGCCTGCTCGCTGTCTCTCTCTCTCTCACTCTCTAGCCTGCTCGCTGTCTCTCTCTCTCTCTCACTCTCTAGCCTGCTCGCTGTCTCTCTCTCTCTCTCTCTCTAGCCTGCTCGCTGTCTCTCTCTCTCTCTCACTCTCTAGCCTGCTCGCTGTCTCTCTCTCTCTCTCTCTCTCACTTTGCTTCTGTCAAACACCTCGTTATTTCCCCTGTTTTTCTGCTCCCTTGAAGTACTACATTGTAAAAAGCCATAAAGCATCCAACGAATTAAATGAAAAAGTAGACAAATATTTTATTTTATTTACCATGGCAAGGAAGCACTTAGGCCAAAATGCAAATGAAGCTTTTGTTTCAACAAACACCCTTTTTTAGCTATCCCACACTTCCCTAAGAAAGTCCAAGGGTTGAGTTTCAGCAGCAGAGGAAAGCGGGTAAACACCCAGAGACAGATTGACATCCCATAGACCCGAGAAAATTACAAATAAACAATGCAAAAAAGTAAACAAAACAGTTTGCAGTTATCGACGTCCCTAAGATGAGCTAAACTTGGATCAAAGCCTGCGGGGATGTGAACGTCGCAGTGTGTGTGTGTGTGTGTGTGGGGGGGGGGCAACATGAATGGACAAACAACAAGATCTGAATTCAAGTCGTTCCATTAGTAAATTCAAATTCTGTCCCGATCCCACGCCTTTAATGAGGTACCTGAATGTTCAGAAGCGAGCACTGACTGAGAACGGCATCAAACCATAATCTGATCCAGTAGAGAGAGGGTCAGTCCCTCAGGACCTGCCTCCCACATCTCTTTATGGGCAAAACATCACTATCCCATGAAGGCCGCACTTAATAGCCTCTTCACACAGTGAATGACAGCCGCAGTGCACTGGAATAATGGCAAATAAGCAGTAAGGATGTTCTCAAATTAAACGCCCCTCTTACAGAGGAAAGTGGCCTCCAAAGCTCTCGGATAAAGGCGGCACGTTACACTTCCAGGGTCAGAGATGCTGTGAAGGGAGTCTCTCAGAACAAAGTAACTCATCTATCCCAAAAATTAAAGGAGCTATGAAAGCTATGACCAAACAAATTATCACTGAACAAAATTCTGAAGTAGTCATTCAGTAACTTTTCTTGTAATATTTCTATGTGAGTGTTCAGAATAGTGATAGGAGAAAATGCAAATAGATTAATTAACAAGTGTATAATGTGATGTAGTAAGCCAGAAAGTAAGTATGGTACTTGTGTCTGTATTTTAATATGAATGGAGATTCAGAAAGATGACTGCACCATTGTATTGAGAACCAGTCATCGGCAAAATCAACAAATTTGAAAGCCATTATTTTCCACTCGTGTTAATGTTTTTGAAATGTCAGAAACAAAAATGATTCAAGTAGCTTACATCTACAGTGTGTATATGTCCTATGCACATCTACATGCAAACCCCTCCACAGCTGCTGGCGATAGCAGAACACACACAATATTCATAGGGAATATGTCTTTAGCCTGACCTCTTTCGAAAGACATACAGTACATTCCCTGAGCCTATATCTTCTATCCAGCAATGCCATTTTAGAGCTTATGATTTTGAGGCAATCACAAGGAGCCACACAGTAGCAGTAATGCCCACATTTCTTGCTATTTCCTTGCCAGAAGCTTGCCATTCCAGTGCAGGATAGCTTCCACCAGTGGGATCTCCCAGACTAGCTTTCTCCATGGTTGAGATCAATTAAAGTGGACATGTGATTCAGGGTCTGGAGCCAGGCTACACAAAGACCTAATTTATGGTTGTTTGCACCTGAAGTCATTCACAGTTACTTTTTATTGATCATGCAAGATACCTAAATTAACAACACATTTTATTAATTTAGCACACTTTCTTTAGGACTTTAGTGAATCAAATCTTAACTCTTTTGAATGCCACCGACTTCTGTCTGTCACATTTATTTATCTATTGAAAACTAACCTCCTAAAAGAGCCTGTCTGCGGTTAAAAGGTATCTGGATCGGTGAAGAACAGACATGTCTTGACGAGCTCTTGTTTGATTGGAGACAGAGACCTGGAGGAGGCTGAAGAAGAGGATACCTCACCTTCACTTCCACGTGAGCCATCAGGACAGCAAAGTTGGTCAGGTGCGTACAGGAACACATGGTGTGCGTCCTGTTGGTGCCTAGCAACCGGCAGTCCTGCGTCGACCAGTAGCCGGTCATGCTCCTCTTTGAGTAGCTCCAGAACGAACAGTTGGGATTGAAGTTCTCCTCTGACTGCTGCAAGGGTGAGAGCACAAACCACACAGCACTGAAGCATTATGGGATCTCACACAGTGGAGCGCTGACAGCGGCCTGAGGTCGGTTTTATTCTGAGAGCGGCGAGCGGCGCCAAACCTGCTTTTCATTTTTTTCAGTTTTTTTTACCTTTCAACCTGACCTTCATGCCATGACAGTGGACCGCCCTGCTGTTTAATGGCTGCCAAAGCTCTGATTCTGATTCTCTGCCCGCCAGAGCTCGGATTCTGATTCTCTGCGCTAGTCGGCTGTTATCCATGAAAGGATCAATAACTATTAAAAAAAGGCACAAGAATTGTCTGAAAGAATCGTTTGAAAATACTATTCGTTTATGGCCATTGTACATTACATGCATAGGATTTTTTTTATGACTTATTGTAAGCACCATGGTGTCAAAAAAATGCTATGTATGTAATGTACACGATGGCAATAAACAAATTCTGATTCTGATTCTCTGCCAGCCAATTAGCGCCTCCCGCTAGCTCGCTGGCCACTTTAAAACTGTCTCTTCAGAGACTGCTGCAGGTGATACAGCAAGAACAAAGGAGTGCTGATAAAGAGCACTTTCAAACAATTCTTTCAAACAATTATTGTGCCTTTTTTAATAGTTATTGATCCTTTGATGGATAACAAAGACTAGACTAGCACTTCATCCCAGTTCTCTAACTCGGACCCTATAGTGTGCACTTCAAAAGCATTTCAATAGGTATAAGAGCCCACGTTAATATTGGCTCTTTGCTTTTAAACATGAGCGTGGGCGCAAAAGCATATGGGATATGAGGGGCTGGGACCTAGTCTGGGGTCTGGGGGTCTGGGACCTAGTCTGGGGTCTGGGAGGCTGGGACCTAGTCTGGTGTCTGGGGGGCTGGGACCTAGTCTGGGGTCTGCTCTACGGACATACCCCCCTCCCCGCCCGGACATACCCCCCTCCCCGCCCGGACATACCCCCCTCCCCGCCCGGACATACCCCCCTCCCCGCCCGGACATACCCCCCTCCCCGCCCGAGTCCCCCTTCCTCTGCCCAGACGAGCCGGCCTGTACTAGGTGGGGGGGGGGGGTCCCAGGGAAAGCGGACGAGGTGACCTTCTGTCCCATTAACCACTTTAATTAGCTCATTAAGTGCTGAGGCGGGGAAGTGAAACAATAAGCAGAGGATGCTGCAGTCCCCCGGGAGCGCTCAACCACAGCCTCATCCACAGAGCTACATCCGGGGCGGGGTGGGGGAGCTTTCATTGTTGGCCAAGCGAATAAACTCATCATGTGAAAAGTGCAGCCATATCCTCGTGCATTTCCAGGCGGGGAAAAGGTCACGCTGTACCAGGGAAGAGATGGACCATGTTTTGTCTTGCAGTGGGACACTGATGTCACCTTGAAAAATATACATTCTAAAAGCACCACTATAAATGCAGTTTGTAGAGAGAGGAGTGCTTATTTAATTTACTTGTATAGATGAATTGTATGGTAAGGTTAAAAGGTCCTTGCTATTCATACAGTATGCTGAACAGTAGGCGCTCTGACCTTAAAGCACAGCTATTCTGCTGTCCGGTGCCCTAGGAAACACGTACAGTTCAGTAAGGGTAAGTACTTTAATTAAGATTATTCCATCTGCATGAGACAAGGGTATGAAAATGTCTGTACTGTATGAGTCCCCGTCAGGAAGGACTAAGCCGTCTCTCCAAACTATGAATTAGACTGAAAGGCTTGTGCGGGTCAGGGCAATAACTGAGATGACCCCCATTTCCATGTCCCCCAATTTTCATTTTGAAACCCATAAGCCACCTCTTGCTATTTCTCTCTCTCCCTCGTTCCATGTCTCTTTTGTCCCTCCTTCCCCCCGTCCCTCCCTCATCCCTCCCTCGTCCCTCCCCCATCCCCCTGCCCCTCCGCAGGCATCTCAAGGTCTCCCCACCTGCCTGATCATCCCTGGCACGGCCGTCCGGAGACCAGGTGGGGGATGTGTTGAGTTATGTGACGGGAGATACAGTATAATGCAATCAGAAGGAAGTTAGGAGCTCTCCCTATCCGTGACTAAACGGGTTCTGGGGAATCCCAAAAGAATGCTGATATTTGTTCAGCTCTGCAGCTTTGACACGGGTAATCTATTTGTCCAGAAACAAATAGGGAGGAAACTAATGTTTCTTCAGAAACAAATCCTCCACCAAAGTGGTCTTAAAGTCTAACTTGCCGTGCTGCTTCAACTTGATTCCCACTGCTTGCTCTTTCAATCAAAAGTAAGAAATAATGCTGGGGGAATTTGGGCGTACTTTGGAACATTTTTGTGGACATTAAAATGTAAGTAGCACTTTGTGGGTATCAGTGTTTGAGCTATGCAGAGGGAATCATCAAATCAAACACTTGGGATTGAGCATCAGGTTTTGGAATTAATCTTGGGATACTTTAGGATTTGCGGACAATACGGGTGGACGCGCCCCTTACGACTTGGACTAAGACCTGGTCTGTCTGGCAGAACACAACATGTGAGGTTTCAGGGCTGTGTGTTAGAGCGGGTGGGGTCAGCAACACAACCCCCCCCCACCCCCCCCCCCCCCCCCCAGGGGACTGTCCTGGCTCCTTTCCTGTTCACATTCTACACATCTGACTTCAGATACAACTCGGAGACAGGCCATCTGCAGTTCTCAGATGACTCGGCCATGGTTGGATGTGTGTGTGGGGGGGTGGGTGGGGGGTGGAATACAGAGGCTTGGTGGAGGACTTTGTTGAGTTATGCAAGCAGAAGCACTTGCAGCTCAATGTAGCAAAGACCAGGGAGACGGTGGTGGACTTCAGGCTCTGCTGGCTCCTGTCTCCATCCAGGGGGCTGATGTTGATGTGGTCCAATCTTACAAGTCAATAGGAGTGCACCTGGACTACAGGCTGGAATGAGCAGGGAACATTGACGCCATACTGTATATAAGAAGGGACAGAGTCGGCTATACTGGGGGAGGAGGCTCATGTCTTTCAATGAACAATGCTGAACATGTTTTTACACTTTGTGGGTATCATTGTTGGAGCTACAGTATTGCTGTAAATTGAATGGAATGGAATTGCTGGAATTGAGCATCATGTTTGGCTTCTTACCTGCAGGTGTTTTAATGTCAATATGACAGGGTTACGGTTAGAAACTAAGTTCAAGATTCAAGATTGATGTAGTCATTCTTAATTCGTACTTGCACAACATAAAAAAAACAATTCATAAAAAACCCAGAGAAGTGCAACAATAAATGAAACTATCTACTCATAAATATCTGAAAAAGAACCTAAGCTAAAAACATAAGCCAGATATAAAAATCAGTCACTCTGTGATAAAACGAAAGTTCAGTTCAAGATGGTGGGCATGTTTGCTGGGGGGCGGCATCACAGTCTGTTTATGATCCTGACTGCTTGTGGGTAGAAGCTGTTTAGCATTCGGCTTGTTTTGGCAGGGATGCTCCTGTACCTCCTCCCAGATGGAAGGAGGGAGAACAGACTGTGGGAGGGGTGCTGAGTGTCCTTGAAAATGCTGGAGGCTCTGTGAGTGCAGCGTTTGGTGGTAGATCTCCGGCAGAGAGGGGGGAGGGGTACCTTTGCTAGCTGTCCTCGCAATCCTATTCGGCTGGTGTTGTTCTGGTGCTTTGCGGGTTTCCAGACCAGGACGTGATGCAGTATGTAAGAATGCTTTCACTGGTGCCCCTGTAGAGGGTGGTGAGTGCTGGTGTGGGGAAACATGCCCATTTTAGTCTCTGGAGGGGATGGAGCCGCTGTTGGGCTTTTCTGAAGATGGATGAGGTGTTGGTGGATGAGGTCAGATCATCCACCAACCAGGTTTACTCCCAGGAACTTGAGGTTGCTGACCCTCTCCACGGCGACACCATTGATGGTCAGCAGCAGATGATTGGGCCTGCCAGCCCTTTTGAAGTGCAACATTCAGGGAGAGATCGTGGGCTCTGCTCTTCTCTATTAGCTTCTCCACCTCCATCCTGTATGCAAACTCATCATTGTTGCTGACAAGGCCCACTACTGTGGTGTCATCGGCAAATTTGGTGATACAGTAGGGGTTGAATCTGGCCATACAGTCATGGGTTAGCATGGTGAACAGCAGGGGGCTCAGGACGCAGCCCTGGGGTGTGCCTGTGCTCACTGAGATGGATGTTGATGTGCGGCCTATGTTCAGGCTTCTTACCTGCAGGTGTTTTAGTGTGAATATGACAGGGTCCGACAGGTAGACCTTGTTGGAGTCCTTGTTGATTGCAGCGGTGATGACGGGGGAGTTGACGATGACGGAGTAGTTGGTGGCCATGGCCTCGCTGCCGAGCTTCATACTGGCGTTCTCCGTGGACAGGTAGGCCCCAATGTGTTTGTAGAGGACGAAGGCAATCCGGATCTCACCTGCAAGGGGGAGGAGTAATTCTTTTGAGTATAATACAACTTGGAAATGGTGGAGAATATCAGACCTCTTCTAGATACTGGTTATGACAATTCCTTGCCATTTAGTTTCAATAGTAGCTGAGAAAGATGGGGGAAAAAAAGTCCTCGTACTAAATTGCTCAAAATGCTTTGCTGCTTTGAGGATGTAATCAAGGGTTCAAGAGAGTGAGGGAGAGGAAGAAAAACAAGCACTTAATTCAGCGGTAAGAAGCATCATTACCTCTTTACCGCTGAAATGAAAGGAAAACGATTGAGCATGCTGCTTATACGCCGTCTCGGTATAATGATTTCCTCAGCGCTTCTCGACGCGAGGCTTGATGGGAGGTCACTGTGAGTGGCAGCCTCAGTCCGAGTTGGACTCTTATTTGCCTGAGCAGGTATAGTAATGACGGCCCTCATCTTGATGGCTCAGATTTGTGCATAACCAATAACCAATAACCTATAACCATTGCATCAATGCAACTAATACCACATGCAGTGACCATCCCATCTCTCATTAGTAGACAGTGAAGAACAGAGGTTCTTATGTCAAAAAGCTGTGTGTGTGTGTACGTGTGTGTGTGTGTGTGTGTGTGTGTGTGTGTGTGTGTGTGTGTGTGTGTGTGTGTGTGTGTGTTTGAGAGGGTTGTACATTGGAAGAGATGACCGGGTTGGCCCTCGGACAACCACGTACAAAAGCACTTTATTTTCCAAGGAAGATAAAATGTGGTGTGGAAAGAAGATAATAGTTCTCAAAGCTGCAAGCTGTGGAGCTAAAGTGTAACAGGCGGTGTGTGAGGTCACGCTGTGGTTCATGGTGAAAAGCGACCGCGTGCCACTATTGAAGTCCTTAGGCACTCTTGATAATCCATCCAATCCATAATAGTATGGAAATCATCCAGTATGTGTTTATGGTAAATCATCCAGTGTATGTTCATGGTAAATCATCCAGTGTGTGTTCATGGTGAATAATCCAGTGTGTGTTCATGGTGAATCATCCAGTGTGTGTTTATGGTAAATCATCCAGTGTGTGTTCATGGTGAATCATCCAGTGTGTGTTCATGGTAAATCATCCAGTGTGTGTTCATGGTGAATCATCCAGTGTGTGTTCATGGTGAATCATCCAGTGTGTGTTCATGGTGAATCATCCAGTGTGTGTTCATGGTGAATCATCCAGTGTGTGTTCATGGTAACAGGTCCAGTGCGTGTCCATTTCTTACCATTTCTGCCGTGCTGTTTCAAGGTGTTTGCCGATAGGTGGACGGAGTTGCCATGGCCCCCGGTTTGTGGGAACTTCAGGTCTGGCAGGGTCCCATCAGTGCTCATCCTGGCAACCTCAAGCTCTGAAAAGAGAGACACAGCATTAGAACCGTTCTATTAATACATCCATGATTAGAACACTGTTAATGATAGATCCTTTTGTTTCTGCACTAATAACTTAAATGCTACTGTGGACAAATATGTACTCACATGCAAGCACACACACGGCCACACACAGCCACCCCCCCCCCCCCCCCCCCCCCACACACACACACACAAGCACACACACACACTCTCTCTCTCTCTCTCTCTCTCTCTCTCTCTCACTCTCTCTCTCTCTCACACACACACACACACACACACACACACATAAGCAAGATAGAACACACATTCTCCATCCATTTCCTCTGAGAGACCAATTATTAGCTAGCGCAGTGGGCGCACACACGCGTCCACACACACACGCACACACACACACACACACACACACACACACACACACACACACACACACACACACACACACACACACACACACACACACACACACACACACTGCGCCCTAGACAGTAAACTGCTGAGGCTCTGCTCATCACTGTTGAGAGAAGAACAATTATCAGGTGACAAACGTCAGCGGGGCACATGTGGGGGTGACGGCAGGGAGACGCCAGCTGGGGGTCATGTACCATGTCGTGTCCGAGTAAAAAACTCAGACCACTTTCAGCGCACACTATCCATCTGCCAGGACGCGTTTAGCCTTGAACAATAGCTCTGCATTTCAATATCATCACTCCGAATTAATCCACAACACCACCTCAACCTCGTTAGACCCGAATTAATGCGGAGGAAAGGGCTTGTAAACACAACATAATTAGAGGTGCTCGATCAAAGACTCTTTCCGGGCCACACTGATTGCTTTTAAAACCGTCTCTCTCTGTGTGCACCTTTTATTCATGTGGAGACATCAAACGTGTTGCGTGGTAGACGGTCTGATTCCTAACACCGTGTCCTAACTACACGCAACGCGAGCGAGCGTCAGCGACAACATGCGTTCCATTGCTTTGTTTTCTATTGTTATGTCCTAACTGGATGCGAGCGACGCAGCACGAAGCGGCGCAACGTTTTAACTGCCCTTTTGACGCTCGCCCTGTTCCTATTTCCCTCCTGTCGCTCGCGTTGACAGGCGTTCGTTCTTTAACTGTCTTCAGTTGGGAATATAGACAAATGACGTAACAGAACAGGAAATTTAACGGTTTCAGTTAGGACAGCAAGTATGTGATGTTGCGTTCTGTTGCTCGCGTCGCAAGCAGTTAGGACACGGTGTAAGCCTCTCCTCCAGTATACTTGATTTCATCAAGCATCAGGCGCATGGCGAGTTGTCTAAGGTACCGCTTAAACGCTTTGCGGTGTAGTGTCTAACTCGACACTCATGGCCACGATGTTTAAAGATCTTCATCACAAGACTCCAGCGATGAGGGGTTTAGGGTGTAGCTGAGAGAGCTGGTGAGATTCCTATCTTTTGGTGAAGTTATGAACGATTGCTTCTCCGGCCCTCTGAGGAGAAGATTGGCCCGCGACTTCAAGGAGGCGTTGTTGTTTTAAAGGGAGGGAAGGGATGAAGAGATGAGCAGAGGAGATGGAGACGGAGTGGGAGGACGGACTGGGTTTTTTTTGGAGGCAATGCTCAACAGCTGTTGTGAGGCGACCACCTTTATGGTTCGGAGGCTAAGGCATCGTACCGCAAAGGAAATCGGGGTGTTAACAGGAACTGGGTCGAAATAGTGACTCAGTGAGAGATGCTTGACTTTCTCTGATCATAAAAGAGTTCCTCTTCTTCCACTCAGTGTGGGCTGGTGGGGCCTTCCCACCCAGCAATAGCACCTTTGTCGTCACTGTCCACCGTCCTGATAAGAGCAGGCCTTTGATTGATGTGATTCAAGTACTAAGTATGTCAGTACACCATGAGCACAGCGCAGTCGAGCACAAAAGAGAACTGATGGCAGAGATTTTACTTGAACTGGACCAGAATTCTACTATTTGTGATATGGCATCTTCGGAAATGAATCTCCAGCTAACATCTTTAACGCTTTCCTCTGAAGCCGAGGCTAAAAGAAAACATATTTCCCACATGCCAAGGTTAGCTCCACCAAAATACTATAGAGAGATGTAATCCTCTCAGAGGATCTGCTCTTAAATCCTGTCTTTCTCATCTTTCGCTTTGGGAAATGCCGTTGTTCTGGCAGATCGCGTCACGCTTGTGGATCTGCGATGTGTTGCTATTCGACTTTAATCGAGACAATGCTGCAGATAGCGACCAATCCTGGGCTTCCAGTCCCCGGCTGTGACTCACAGGAACATTTCTCATCGCTGGCTGGGTGAGATGGTAAAAAGCTTAAGGCTGGCTTTAGGCGCGCTGCTTCTGCAGGAGATGATGTTGTGCCTGCAGGGCGGCTTTCAAATAGGTTTAAATATCACAGTAATCAGGGGAAATCTGTCCATGGGATTAACGATGAGAGAGCGATAGACACGGGAGAAAAGCAGAACGGAGCCGCAAATGCTTGCACACGCCAATGTGTACCGTACACACACACACACACACACACACACACACAAAGAATGTTTCTTCAGCTTTTGAAGTGAGGAAAGTACATTCTCCAGTAGCAGTCTGAGCTTAAAATGCATACAAACACACATGCACACCCACATGCGCACACACACACGCACACACACACACGCACACACTCTCTCTCTCTCTCTCTCTCTCTCTCTCTCTCTCACACACACACACACACATGGGGAAGATAGAACACACATTCTCCATCCATTTCCTCTGAGAGACCAATCATTAGCTAGCGCAGTGGGCGCTTTCATTTTGTGGGTCTCCCTCTTGTGTGGATGTGCCTGTGGGGGGAGGCACTGGGGACCCTGTGTTCTAAAGCAAAACCCGTTGGGTGACAAACTAAGCAGAGCAAACAGAAACTAAAGGCCCTGTAAACATGTCACCCTGGCGTGATTAACCTGAGCGCTGCCTAGCGGGAGCCCGCGCCTCGTCTCAGGCCGAGGCGGGTGCGCCTTGAGGGAGCCATTTCTCTCCTCCCCCTACAAACAGAGCGAGAATCTCCTTAATACTCGGACGAATTGAGTGCTAGGTACAATAAATTCATTTTTTTATTAATTCCCCTTACGCTCGTTTCCTACTCTCTACACTCAGCAAACCTATATTTTCAGGTTGCCATGGCAGCGGGAGCCTAAAAAAATTCCACCCTTTAAGCGGGAGGCCCATACGTGATGAAATGATCTTCCCTCGTGCTGCCTGTTGCTACCAGTAGTTCACGCCGCCCACAAACGAGTTCACTCCTATTCATGCTTTGCTGCGCTCGCAAGACAAAAAAGTTCTTAGCAAACCACTTGAAATGTAAACTGCTGATTTTTTTTTAAGCCGATGACTCCTGAACAGATGAAGCCAGAAAAAGTATTTGTGTCATCAAAATGTCTTCTGTCCCCCCCCCCCCCACACACACACACACCCCTAGGGACAGGAGGAGGAATCGAGATGTAAACAGAATCTGATGCTTACAACGTTTGATGCTTTTTCATCAAGAAAAAAACAAACAGCTAGTGGCTATCAAAGACAAGAGAGATGGGAGAAAAAGACAGCGTTGCTATTAATGTACATCAAAGCGTTAACCATTGACCCAGTACCAGCACAAATGGGCTTAGTACCACCTAAGAAACAGCAATCACATAAACACAGCCATTCGAGTTAATTATGACACTTCAGAAGCAACCTCTGTCAAGGGGTCTCAGATCCAGGCAACCCCACTGAGGTTATCCTTCCCTGGGGCGTGGCGGGGTTTAGTGGCCGACCCCTATGCCTGAACTGAGGCCTCAAGAGCTTAATGGTCGATGCGAGAGCATCCCTGGATCAATGGCTATGAGGGGCCCTCTGAAGCCATATCCTTATCTGGAACCATATAAAAGCATGTAACACAGACAGGCGTTCCTTATGGGAGATGTGCACTACTTCATAGAATGACGGCAGATATGTAATTTTTCAAGGGACAGCGTCATACGGAATATCGTTTTGTCCAAGTTGATTCTCTCAGGAGGCCGAAACAATCAAATTGGGATGGATATCTTTGTGTTATCGTCAGCTGGGCAAGAGGCGGAGGTATTGTGTTTACTGCAACTGAACTCATTGTTGACGCTGTTTAAACTTTGTTGACACGTGAAAACTGAGGGCTAAACACACGTGGAAACATGGGGTTCAGTGACCACCGCTGTTCCACATCTGCTTATTCTACTGGGAGTCGCATTTGAAAAACAAAGCAGCATATTGTACAGTACTGTATGTATATCTCCACTCACGGATGTTGTCGGTGTTCTCCTGGACGATGTCGGTCTTGAGCAGGTTGTCGGCCAGAACGAAGGCGCCCTGCTCCACCGTGTCCAGCAGCATGGTGGCGGCCCGCAGCTGCTCGCCGCTGCTCAGGTCCCGCCACGCCCCCTGGGCCTGCGGCTGCAGCAGGTTGTTCACCGTCTCCACCATAGCCTGCGTCACACCACAGACACAAGTTAGCCGCTGCCAAAAATGGCTCAGAGTTCAGCTTTCAATGTTAAGAAGTATTTGAGTAGGGCATTGAGGGTGATTTGAGTGCCGGGAAATCAAATGGGGGTTGTTAAAAGGGTGAGCAGGGATACCAGTGGGTATTGACGTGCAATATCTATCCTGAGATTGCAGAACAAGGAGCATAGGATGATATTACATCCGGTATGCGGATGATTGGAGATCGTATCCAGAAGGCCATAAACAGCCAACAACTCTACTATCCTGAACTACACAGTAGAGAGAAGAGACACAAGTTATCAGATGGCATGGCCTATTAACACTCTCGCTACAAGAGAACTGCAAAACATACAGTACTACAACAAATGCACAGACACGACATACCTACTATACTTTGAGGCCATGACACCCCACCACAAGCTACTTGGAGGCCACCTCTATAAATACTTCATTGACTATTAACATAATTTAACATCCATTAAGTTTCCCCAAATCACTCTATTACAACACAGAAACCGATCAGCCAGGAACAAAGAGCCATCTGGTCAAGGTGAGAGCAATTCAGGATTTACAATGTCAATTGCAAGTATAGCCTACATGGAATGCTAATTGGTCAAGTGGATGGATTTATCCCACCCTGCCGCTAACATCAACACAAACTGCAGTTTGAGAGCTGTTTTCATTCATGTTCAAAGTACACTTGCAAGTGGTGGTGTTTATTATATAATTTCAAAGGTGTAAAGTAACATTTACAAGAGCTATACTGAACAAAGGCCCGCAGAAACTAGTGAGAAAGAATAATTCATAATTCACAGAAATCATCACAGTATGCACTTTCTCAAATTCAACTGCTTCAAAGACCTCGTTAGGTGTCCGTCCTGTTTAGAAGATGGATGTGGTTTGATCCTGAATGCACGTCAATGAGAATCAGAAGACAAAAAACAAAAAAAAACAAAAAAAAACAAAAAAAAACATCAAGCCCTTTAATGGAGGACGAAAGCTTGTCAATCAGTGTATATGGCCAGACTGTACGGAGAACCCTGTGGCTAGGGGTTTGGTGTTCACCATCAATGGGCTATGAAAGAGAATATGACTTTGAGAAGATTCGCAAACAGCAGGTGGGACACTCCTCGGGCAATGGAGAACAGCCCTGAACTGGAATGAAAAGGACTGGGTTGAGAATCCCCACAGAATAACAACCAACCTCATATCGTACAACAGAACTGAACTGACCTGAACAGAACAGGTATCCAGTCACTCAGGCAACTGTACATGCATCAACACAATGAGAGTGCCATTGTTTGCTTAACAGGGAGACTGCGTACATATCTGCAGCAGAATACTAGTGGACATGTCTGGTACACCTGCCTCAGAGCAGAGGGAGAGACATTGTATTCCACAAATGGCTGAGGGAATATCAGATGACAGCAACCAGCTGGTCCTCATGCATAATACAAGCTGTGCACAAACGCTGTCTCTCTCTTTTTGTTTTTCATTGTTTTGTCTTTTTGTTTTTCCCCCCCAAAAGGCAGGCAGGCACTCAACTATGATGTCATTATTCATTATCTGGAGCTTATATCAAACCCAACCCTCTGACATTAAGGGAGAGGCCGGCGTTGGTTCAGTCTCAATTAAGGAGCTTAGTCTGGCATATTTCCTCTCATTGCTGTATCTGTTACACTGGAGTAATGAATGGTACATGTGTAAATAAGGGGTTAAATTGCTGAGCTGTCATATGATCGTCAAATGTAGACATTTTCATAGCGGTACAGCATTCAGGATCCAAGATCACAGAGTAATGTTGAGTTTTGTGTTACCAATGTGGATCTACAGTAGAATATCCCAAAATCACAATGATTAGTATGCAGATATGAGTACAAATCCCCATAATTAACTCAGAAAGTAATTTATGACTGGCTGCGTGCTGTGATGGGCATGCGATGCTTATCTCTGTACCCAACAGAGAAATAATCAATTAGAAAGATAGTGACCAGGGTGTATGAAAGGTTTTGAAAAGGCCAAAATTACAGAGGCTACTGAAAATAACATTTTCATGGAATTCTGATCTTTTTTGGGGGGGACAAAGCTGTAAACTTATACTGTAAAGCTTTTTTTTTTTCTTCTTCTTTTTAAACCTCAACATGCTTTAGCACTATTGCAACCAAATGTGCAATAATGAATGTAGTGAGTTAAAAAGAACAGCTTTCTGAGAGCAAACCCCCAGTTATTAAAAATGAACCATATAAAGGCCTTGGCAAGCAAATTTACCCGCGGAGGAAAGAAATAAAATAAAAAGTATGAGCAATTAAGCTTAGCAAATAGTCTAGCCATCAGCTCACTCAGCCCAGTACGACCTACAGTACATCCCTGGAGACAATGACACACACACACACACACACACTCCCTAACACGATTTCTTTAATAGAACTTCCAAAGGGGAGGTAGCGAGCCAGGAGGCAGGCAGAGAGCTGCGGTCAGTGTGGCGTTGAGTCTGGAGGCCTTTTAACTGCGAGTCTGTCCAGAGCCTCTCCGTCTGTCCAGAGAACGCCGCTGCGCTCCCCCGCCTCGCATTTCCAGACACAGTTGACCCCCCCCCCCACCAATCCGATTTCCTCCTCTTGAAAGATGCAACACGGCCTGGGAACCCAGCACTTCCTGCTCTTAGCTGAGGCTGTGCTGTGCTGATGACTGTGCTGTGCTGGGCTGATGACTGGGCTGATGACTGTGCTGTGCTGGGCTGTGTTGTGCTGTGCTGTGCTGTGCTGGGCTGTGTTGTGCTGTGCTGTGTTGTGCTGTGCTGTGTTGTGCTGTGCTGTGTTGTGCTGTGCTGTGCTGTGCTGTGCTGTGCTGTGTTGTGTTGGGTTGGGCTGGGCTGGGCTGGGCTGTGTTGTGCTGTGCTGTGCTGTGCTGGGCTGGGCTGGGCTGGGCTGGGCTGATGACTGGGCAGGAAAAGCAGCGTCGCACGGCTCGTTTATACAGGGGGAGGAAGAGGTGAATATCAGCATGGTTTGGCGTCGGCCCAAGCCAACTAGTGTGAGCTCTGATTGATGAAATGAACTCCAGGTCAGGGAAATTGATTGTGGCTGGGCTTGAACTCCCCTTCACCGCCTTAGAGGAGGGATGAACCGTGAGTTGGATCGGGGTCCCTCCCCCCCTCCCTCCCTCCCTTCACCCCCTGCTCCCTCGTCACACTCGCTCCTGTCTCTTGCTCGCCCTAAATCTCCTTGGCCTTCTCTCTCTGGCCCCTCTCTTCTGATATTTGCCGTCTTCCTGTTTTGTTCGTTCACTTTTATTCCTCTCTCTGGACCTGGTTTTCTTCTCCTGGTTGTCTGCCAGCCGGCCAGCAACACCGATGGGGGAGACAAATGGAATGAACCATAACGTTATATTTCTCATTTGTGTGGATAGTTGAAGCGATGCATTCTGTAGGCTACCTCAATAGAGTCCGCTAAATAACCATGTTTAATGCTTTATGTACAGTATACTATCTGTTACTGTGAAGAGTGATGATTTCTGTACAGCCAAGATCGAACCCAGCAAGGGCAAGTGAGCGTAAAGGCAATACTGCCAAGAAACACAGTGACCTGTTATATAGACTAGTGTCTCAACTTGCATTTACGTTAACGATAATTTAAACTTCAAGCATTGAAAGTAAACTGCAGACACTTTCAGGTGGATGAAAATAAAGTGTCTGCACATTAAATTGATTGACTTCATAGAAAACTATATCTCCCCTATAGACTATAGATTTAACATGTAATTGGCTGTATAATTCCCATCTCAAATGTACATCTTGTAAACTACTGTGTACTGGCGAACACAAGTCAAGCGGAAAAAAGTTATAAAATAGTTTGAAAAGAAAGAAAGTGAAAGGACTGAGGGCTGCTCAGTTGGTTACCTGGGGAACCTCAAAACATTAATGAGACAATCTGTGAACTCTGGAGCTCGTCATGTCATAACCTGAACACCACCAGTGCTGCCAGGCTGCGACCTGCTCTGTTGCACAATTGGACAGAGTGAAGGAGAGGATCAATAGCCTGGCTCCCGCCCCTGACTCTGAATGGCAATACAATCTGAGAGTGACTAGTGGAGCAGAGCAGACACTTCCAGTTTACAATTGCAGCATCCCAAGTGTATTATTTACTAGATTTAGTAGATAAGTTGTGTTTATACAGCCTCTTTGTCGCATGACCATGGAAAAAACAACCCTGTCACCACTACAAAAACAGTCAATGTTGCACTACACATTTCCTGGAGGTGGACAAAACTGAAGCCAACACTTCTGAAGTGACAGTATCAGTGAACATGATGAAGTTCTTTTCTGATGACCGCCCGTGATCTCACCAGACCGACGACGGTCTCTGACCGTGACCAGACATGGTCCATATAAAGCAGCCAGGGTCACATTGAGACAGTCAAGTGAAGGAGAGAGACAGACGAAGACAAAAACCCTCTTTATGACCATGCAGTCATTCGAATAAACCTCATCTTTTAACAAATTGTCCGCCAGTAAAATGTTCTAATCTAATTACAGTCTTAGACAAGATGGCGCAAGTTCAATTCTCGTCAGTCTGAAGTCATCCAAAACTGTGTCACATCTGCCAGTTACCAGAATATATTGGGACAGGGGGAGGGGAGGCTATTTGCAACAAGGCGTCAGAACCCAATATCCATCCTGAATCCCTTGGTTTTACGACCCAACTCGTAATAGAAGATTCTCAATCTTTTATATCGGACCTGAAGTGATCATAATATGGGGGTGCCATTCTTACCATTATGAGAAATCCCTCAGGGCCACTCACAATCTGCTGAATTGCTGATTCAGTAGGGCTTTTTATTTGCTGTTGGTCATTTTCAATTGGCAGTGGTGTGACCCCAGCATGAAGCAACAGGGATGTAATCACTGTAATTGGCCGACTGCAGTGTCAGGCACCATAAATAGGATGTAGCCATGCAAACACCAAAGGGAGTGGATGCTGGGTGACATTTTGATCATGTTTGTCGAAAATTTAAAAGGAGCAGCTTTTCATGTGTTTAATAACAGCAAGCTACTTTAAGACGCAGTGGGGGGGGACTGAGAGCTGTGGTGAGTGGCTTTGTTAAGCCCAAATACAGAATCACTCTAAAAAAGAGCCAGACAGGGAATTCTGAAACACATCAAAGTTCTCAGAAACCAAATAAACTAATAAGCAAGCCCTCTATGATGAGCTGTGGCAGATGGGGAGCAATTTCATCCGCAGGCTCATCCCACCCAGGTGCAATATGGAGCGGTTCAGACCTTTGTGAAGGCGGCCATCAAACTGTATAACAGTGCCTGAGTGTTCCTGAGGGTTGTGGACGTGTGGAGGTGAGTGTGTGTGTGTGTGCACGTGCGTGCGTATGTATGTATGTATGTATGTATGTATGTATGTATGTATGTATGTGCGTATGTATGTATGTATGTATGTATGTATGTATGTATGTATGTATGAATGTATGTATATATGTATGTATGTATGTGTGTATGTATGTATGTATGTATGTATGTATGTATGTATGTATGTATGTATGTATTTATGTATCTATCTATCTATCTATCTATCTATCTATCTATCTTGTGATTCAATCAATATTTCCTCTTCGATCTTTCAACTGAGGCGCTTGGACTGTGTTAGTTGTTGGTGACGTGAGTGCACGACTAGACAGCGTCTGAAACTTAACTCGTCATCACTGTAAATGAGGGCAACCTCAGTGTCCTTCGAGTTTAAATAAAGGTTATTGAATTGAATTGAAACGCCGTCCTGAGGAGCGTGATCTTCCCTGACGATCCGGCGCACGCCTGCCGACTGTCACCCTCGACCACATAAACAAGATGGACTCCTCCGATCAAGACGGCGTACCCACACTCCTCCTCATCTCCATTAGAGAGCAAACACCTGCTCGCTCCTCTGCACCCTCCAATTAGCGCCGGGGCTAACGAGCGCCCGCCGCTGCATACCTGATCACCGACGGCACTGACGCGGGCGCCGCCGCCGTGCCCCGTCCTCCACACACCGCCATAATCTCTCCTCCTCCTCCCTCTGTTCTCCTTCTCTCTCTCCTGCCTCCTCCCTCCCCTCTCTCTGAGGAATCTGGCGTTGCTTCTTAGCGCAACGCCCCCCTCTCCCTCGCCGCCGCCGATGATTGCCCGCCGAGCACTCTCCCCGCTCCGCCAGACGGAGAGGGCTGGAGGAGGAAGGCAGGTGTTGCGTTCGTTTGTTTTGCATTCCGGCAAACTAATCCCACTTATGGCTCCGGCCCGCTGAGGGCCCCGTCGGAGAACACAGCGGCCCCATTCCCCTAATCAATGGAAAGTCCCCCCAGAGCCCGGCGCGCAATCAATGCCCGTGTTTACGGAAAGGCGGCAGATGTTGCCCCATTATTCCGGTTCGTCAAGCATACATCCCGCCCCTTCGCTTGAAGCTGTCAGGCTTGACGGGGGGGGGGGGGGGGGGGGGGGGGCTTTTGGGGGGGGGGCGCTGGTCGGGGGCAAGTTGAGCGGTTCAGCTGCGATGCGCGCAGTGTCTATTTGCTGTGTGCTTACACGCACCTACGGTTCACATGTGAACGCTCCCACATACTGAACTGTAGAAGCTGTTGAGCACATACGGTGCTGTAAACACACTCTCCCTCTATCTCTCTAACACACGCACGCACGCGCACACACACACACACACACACACACACACACACACACACACAAAGAGAAGACATACAGACAGGTTAAAAATTAAAGGAAAAAACAGCCATCGCCTTTCCCTTCTCTGGAAGGGATGGCACACCATTCCTCTAAAAGATATTCCCTCATTTGGTGTTTGATGATGGTGGTGGAGAGCGCTGTCTAACAGGACCATCCAATATCTCTAGGTTAATTCAACTGGGTTGTGATGTGGTGACCGTGAAGGCCATAGCATATGATTCACATCATTTTCATACTCATCAAACCATTCAGTGACCCCTTGTGCCCCGTGGATGGGGTCATCCTGGAACAGACCACTCCCGTCAGGATGGGGGTGTTTCATTGTAGGATAAAGGCGATCACTCACAATAATGCTGTATTGATTTGCACTGACTCTTCCCTTTAAGTTGACTCAAACCAAGGGCGTATTTAGGTGGGCTAGCATGTAGAAGCTAGCCCAACTTTTGATATTCCCACTATTTCTTTCTTTCTTTCTTTCTTTCTTTCTTTCTTTCTTTCTTTCTTTCTTTCTTTCTTTCTTTCTTTCTTTCTTTCTTATTATTATTCTCCTTATTATAACTTCATTCAAACTTTGTTTGTTTGTTTGTTGTTTGAACATGTTCATGATGTTAAGCGTATGCATTCTGCATTTTTATATGTTTTATAGTTTTTTAGTAATTTAACTTTTAATAGTAATTTTTGTGCCATTGAAACTGCTGGTGGAATGTTCAGTATCATTATGTTTTTAGAGTGGTGGTAGCTGTTGCTTTGAAAATATTCAAACATTTTGTAAACTGCTGGCACTCCTACAGTTTTGACATATTATATATCAAAATGTTCACACAACTGTGCTGATTTGTACAATGTAAGCATCTCAGCTGTGTGACTTATAGTTTTCACTGTATGACGATTTGTTCGGCAACTGCGCTCCCCATCGAAACGTATGGCGCTGCACTCTACCTTTTGAGCTGCTAATTTTAAATGTTTACTCTTTTTCTAACTTGTCGCTATGCCTACAGTTTTAACAGCTTATACACATTATATATATAAATGTTCACACAACTGTGCTGATTCGTACAATGTAAGAATCTAAGCTGTGTGACTCATAGTTTTCGCTGTGTGACGATTTGTACGGCAACTGCGCTCCCCATTGAAACGTATGGCGAGTGAGTCAGCGAATTCTGTGTGTTCTGTGCTTTGGTGTGGTTGCTATGGTGACAGTTAACAGGAGAGAGCTTGAAGGTATCTAAAAGGTACACACACCTTTTAATGTTCTTTATTTCTTTCATTCTTTCTTTCTTTCTTTCTTTCTTTCTTTCTTTCTTTCTTTCTTTCTTTCTTTCTTTCTTTCTTTCTTTCTTTAAAGTCCCAGTTAACCAAAATCAGAGATTTGCTTGAAAACACATTCTATGTGTTAGTGATGCATTGCTGATAACATGTAAAAATGGGATGAACCATGTGTAGTACTGAATTGTGAAGTTAGACCAGTTTTGTGTTTTTGACCAGTTTTGATTTCTGGATTTTCTGGGCGGGCTTAAAACGGTACCGGATGACGTAGAGCGGTGTTCTTAGCATATCCCCGCCCTAACACTATATAAAGCTAGAACGGATTTGAATCTTCGGTTCTGCTCAATCTTGAGTCTAGAATTAGCTAGTTTTAACCAACAGTCTAGAATTAGCTAGTTTTTCTTAGTTAGCAATGCCTATGCATAAAACTAAACGAAAATGCATCCTTCCTGGATGCCAGCAGGAATGGGATGATAAGGTCTCCTTCTTTCACTCCTGAGTAAAGCTGAAATGAGAAGCAAATGGGTTAGCATTTTTGAAGAGCCATGGTGTTACAGAGGAGTCTGTCACCGCTAGCGCCCGCCTCTGCAGCAAACATTTCACTCCCGAAACATTCTGCAATTATAATATGAGGCTTTTGGGTTTCACAGACTCACGACTGGTCCTGGTGAATTCGGCGGAGCCAACCATCTCCCTCCCCGGCCTCCATTCTCCTCCTGTCGCATCAACCTTTGGTGCCGACAACGCTGCCTTGTGTGCTTATAGCTAATTAACGTTATAACGTTAGCTAGGTAACGTAAGCAATAGGAAAATACACTGCTACGTTAATCTACAAAATGTGTCTTGACATTTATGTGGTAATGTCAGCTATGATTAATTATATGTAATCTTAGGAGGAATTATAGCTAACATTATCTATGTAGATTGTTGCAAATGGGAGTGTGTATATAACCTTAGTCTAGCTAACATAGCTAGCAGCACCGACCAGGCGACCACCCACCAAATAACGTTACGGATGATATATTATGACTATAAGCGTTAACTATACAGAAACTGCCTGCCATATTTGTGGCACCTGATATGCGTATGGGTTCACCGGTAATGGTAACAATATATTTCTCCAGCGGGAGACCGGGAGGCGGGAGCGAGGGGGATGGTTAGGTAGACCAGGTAAACCAGCTGCAGCTGGAGAAAGACGCACCCTCTCCTAGTGAAGCGGTGCTCGGCGGCTACTGGCTGAACGTTCTGTTGGATATGTTGCGGGAAAGTTGAAGCCGAGTGCTCGTTATTCTCACACATAACATTGCCAACGAGAGTGGATGAGTCTGTCCCGATTATCAACTCCGGTAGTGTACGCTTCTTCGCGCTATCAGCGCTGTTCAAGCCAGTGACTAAAAGGTACATTTTAAACAACTTTTTCCATTGATCCCAAGGGACGACAGGATCGCCTGTTAGGGATAGGAATGGGTCCGGAGGTGGCAGGGAGAAAATAGGGACAGACTCATACATTCCTCGTTGCCTGTTTTTGTATTTTGCATCTAAGGGCAGTAACACTGGCGCGTTGGTATAGAGTAGCTACAGTTTTACCTGTGTTATTTGTCAGGAGGTAGGTTAGGAGGAAGCATCTGTGCGTTTGACTCATTAGACAAGTGTAATTTCAACTCCTCTCTGTTTTCACAAAGCTGTGCCTTCCTACCACAAAAGAGACGGCATGCCAGTGTGACAATATGCAGACCAGAGAACGGTACTATTTGACAGGTTCTTCCCTCCACACCCCCTCCTCACGCAATTGGGTGTGGCTTCGGTGCCTTCAGCAGACACGCCCCCACAGTCTCAGACCAGAGAATGCTGCTGATTTTTAACCGATTTTGAAGCCTTATTTTATATACTTAGCGACATTTTTAATCACTCAGATTTGGCTGGGTGGTTAATGACATGTTTTCCTGTGGTGTGTGAAGCTCATAACAAAAATTTGAACTGGGTTAACCTGGACTTTAAGCTAAATGGACATATTATATCTCAAAATGTTCAGCTGGTTTCCAGGATTCCTATGATTTAAACATCTAAGCTGTGACATTCATACTTTTTGAGCTGGAGCTGTCTGAAGCTGGTCATGCTTTCCCATGCAAACAATTGATGGAATGTTCAGAGTGTCAGTTGGGATTTGAATTAAATTGTATGCAGGTGCATGGGCAGCCTCTCTTGAAGGTACAGAAACCCTTGGACTACACAACTCAGCCCGTGAGTGGGCTAGAGACAGGTCTTCACTGGTGAAGGCAGGTGGGTGGCCCAGGTAGGGGAACACTGTCCCCTACCGGCTCTGACCTGAGGGGGCGGAGTCTCGTCACCACGCCACTGTCCACGCCACGGGCCCCACAACTCAGCCCCTGAGTTAGCTAGAGAGACACGGTCTTCGCCAGTGGGTGCATGGAGATGGCCCGGAGGTCAATTCACTGCCCCCGACTCGCTCTGATCTGAGGGGGCGGAGTCTCTCCACCATGCCACTATCCACGATACGGGCCCCACAACTCAGCCCCTGAGTGGGCTAGAGACACACGGTCTTCACCGGTAGGGGCAGGTGGGTGGGCTGGAACTGGAGAGGGGTACACTGTCTCTGACTGGCTCTGACGTGAGGGGGCGGAGTCTCGCTACCATGCCACAATCCACGCCACAGAACCCACAACCCAGCCCCTGAGTGGGCTAGAGACACACAGTCTTCACCAGTGGGGCAAGGTGGATGGCCCATAGAGGTGTACACCGTCTCTGACTTGCTGTGAACTGAGGGGGCGGAGTCTTGCCACCACGCCACGAATACCAGAACTCAGCCCCTGAGAAGGCTAGAGACACACAGTCTTCACTGGTGAGGGCAGATGGTTGGCCCGGAGAGGGGTTCACTGTCCCTGACATGCTATGACATAACTCAGCCTTTGAGTGGGTTAGAGACACAAGGTCTTCACCGATGGGGACAGGTGGGTGGCCTGGAGAGGGTTACACTGTCCCTGAGGCTCTGACCTGAGGGGGTGGAGTGTTGCCACCACGCCACTTTCCACGCCACAGAACCCACAACTCAGCCTCTGAGTGGGCTAGAGACACACGGTCTTCACCAGTGAGGGTAGGTAGGTGGCGCAGAGAGGGGTACACTGTCCCTGACTGGCTCTGACCTGAGGGGGCGGATTCTCGCCACCACGCCACTGTCCACGCCAAGGGCCCCACAACTCAGCCCCTGAGTGGGCTAAAGATACACGGTCTTCGCCGGTGGGTGCATGGAGATTGTCCAGTCCGTAGTAGTGCTAGCAGTAGCTGTTGCATACAGCTGCTGCAGCTAGCCCACCTCAGATTTTTTCCAGGAAATGTACTTTCTAGTTTTGATTTGAGCTTTGGCAGGTACATTAAATGCAAGCACGCATAGTGCGTGAGCAGATTTTTTTTTTCACTATATAAAATAAAAAAGTATACATTTGAACAACAGTAAGATCTGATTATCCTGATGGCTGGTTCTTTAACCTCCTGAACTGATGATCATGCATTTGGCCCACATGTGCACTTGCTGCATCCAAATTGATAACTGATAGGGTTCAAAAAAACTAATTTACCTAAACATTATTATGTCTGGTTTGGTTGGTCTGGTTTCAATACTGAATCAATACAAGACGCCAGGATTCTCCCGTATTTATGTGCACAGAACTGTTGACGGAGGCTTTGTCGCGCAACTAAATTCAACCAGATACTACAGCCAGCATCTCACATGTTAGTTAGAAACAGCAAACCAATCCTATAAGCGATATTGGGCTAGTGAGGCGGGACTAGTAGAGAAGATCTGTTAAGCGTTTTGTGTACCAAATTATTGCTGGGGACAATTCAGTAGTCTCTGAACATTGATGGGGACATGTCCACAGCGTCCCCCCTAAATTCCACACCCATGACCCAAACCACGTCAGGAAAACGCAGAGCCACCGGACCCCCTCACCGTACATTGTCTCGCCCGCTTGTCGAGAATATGGTGAAGGATGACTCATCTGGCCATATCCTTTTTTTCCACCTCTGTAGGCCAGTGCCGATGGTTTTGGTGCATTCAACTGTGTTTTTACGGGTTTAGGCACTGCATCCATACCATAATATCCTTCTCTTTATGGTTGTCGACGGACTGCTCTTGCTGACACAGTCTGATCACATCCTCAATTGACATTTTCAGTCACCTAAGGAAGAGTTGGGCTGCATTCCGAATTGTATACTTCCATACTATATAGCATGCCAAAAATTGATGTAGTATGTCCCAATATATTATGCCACATATGGCAAAAATACCAGGATGTCCTACATCTGGTCATATTTTGCAGTATGCAAGCCAGCAGACTATTCTGGCTATTCTGACCCACAATCCTGTGCGAAGCGGAAATTACGTCACATGTGCGAGTCGCACCGGGGACTGCGTGCAAAGAACGTACTTTCTAGGGGAAGCTGTAGTACGTACTGGTAGTGAAAAGAAGAAGTATGCGATTCGGAACCCAGCCGATAACTTCTGTTTTTCCTTACATATCGGATGCACAAGCCTCCCCGGTCAGTACGTGTTTTTCCGACACCTATTTACTGATCTCTTTCCCACAGACCTAAATGCAGATGCCACTTTAAGTCACTTTAAGTGACATTGCAGATGTCATTTTAAGTCATTAAGTCACTGTTCCTACTGAAACATTAGCCAGTTAGGGAAGTCTTTGTGACTGGAGCTCCTGCCATCCCCAATAATGAAACCTTCTTCAAAGTCACTTAGATATTTTCCTTCCTTGTCATATTGATCCAAAAATCAAGGTCAGCTGGGCTTGCTCAGCATGTTTATACATGCCACAGAGCATGATGGGATGTTCATTGCTTCACTGTATCATGCAGTACACCTGTATGGAAGCATCTGCACTTGTTATGTTTCTCCTCATTTATTCAGGGTCTCCCTTTAATCGGTCACCTGTCTGTATGTCATCCACAGTAACATGTGCAATCGCATCTTGTATTTCAGTGGCTTAAGGGAATTTAATCTATCAAAGTACATGTTCCTCGACACGAGTTTTAAGGTGGATTCATGTAGGGTAACATCTGGTAAGGTAACGAAGCCATCTGCAGGGAGGAGAGGCATGTCTCCTCATCTGCCCCCTCCCAAGTAAAACTCATTTTGATGACAGCTACTGATGATCCTGTGGATATCAAGACAGTGCTAGAGCCAACACAACAGCCATGGAAGGATCTGTACAAACTGGGAAACATTTATAATTAACCAGGAAGTGCCAGAACAAGTCTGGGCTTTCAGTGGAGCCGCAGAGAGCTTTCTACTGTATAATGAGGCCACTTTAGGCTCCATACTCTCATTTCTCTAAATCAAGTCAGCTACACTTTGAGATAGATATCTGAGGTGTTTTTTTTATCATTTATTTACTGGGCTTATAAACTGGGTTTCTGTGAACAGTATCTTAATACATGTAATTGTATATTTCAATGACAAAAGTTATGTTAATCTACAGTCATCTTAAAGTTATGAAACAATAAATGCAGTTTTATCGAGATAATACTTTTACTGTAACACAATGTCATCATCGTTTACTGTAACACAATGTCATCATATTTTACTGTAACACAATGTCATCATCTTTTACTATAACGCAATGTCATCATCTTTTCAATCTCTCCAGGATATCTTCAAAAACAAAGATGCCATAATTCGTATCCATATTCTTGTATTTCATGTATTTCAGATTTTACCCCATTTTCACTCAATCACTACTGACATGTTGTCCAACTGTCCCTTGCTACTGTAAAGGGTCTGTCCCACAACCACTTCATCACCGTCCTGTTTATTTTCATCACCTTCTGCTCAGTGTATTTATTACAATTACAGTGTAATTATGTAACCGGGTGAATGGTGAGTCCTCATAAACCCTGGTGGAGTGAGTGTAGTCCTCCGAGGGAGTGGTAGCAAGTAGCTGGTGAAACTCACTCCCCTAGTATAAAGGATGTGTTAATGAAGAATGTGCAGGTTCGTGTCCCACCCTGAACAATCCCTCAACATGGGTCAAACGAACAACAAACCACAGCTACTACCGTTACATATAGAGCCAAAGTCCTCAAATCAAACACCATCAGGTCACAAGCACAGACATAGGAAGGAAGCATTAGCACTCGAAGCATGCTGCAGAGCTGAGGTCACATGACTTAAAGGGAGGTGGGGTGAGGTGGGGTGGGGGTGGAGTGCTATTGGCATTATTAGGGGATTGGGATGTCTGGATGGAATGACCAATACCAGTGAAATCTAGCCCTTTGACACCTCAGTTACTCCTGAAGGATGTTTAATTCCAGATTTATGTTTTGGTTCTCAAAAGGTGAAAGTTCACATGGCAGGTCCGTATGGACATCAGAATTAATTCGTATCAAAAACAGAGGGAGCACTACAAAGAATAACACACAATCAGGGACCACAGTCACTGGGGAAAGAGATGGGCTCGATGAAATGAGGGGGGATGGGAGGACGTGGGGTCAAAGGGCGTCAAAATACCTGGACGTAAAACCGGCAAGAGCGCTCTCTTTTCTGCAGCTGCAAAGCCCGGGAAAAATGTAACAGTTAGCGAAAAGGTCAACACCACAAACAGTTTCAGTAGCTTGAAAGGGGGGCAAAAACATCACCTTTTACTCTTGCTAATTAAGTGCTTTGGATTTTACATAAACTCTACAAAAGCGGCCCGTGCATGAATTATACCCTTGCTTCAAAAACATCACAGAGAGCTAGTCTTAATTAGCGCCAGAGTGAGCCACACTCCCCTGGTGGGGATTGGGGCAGCAAGACTGTTGTTCCTCTTTAAAGTGGAGTTTCAAGGTTACCAGCTCGTCCCTCTGGGTGGAGAGAAAATGAAAAGCGAGTGAGAACTATTTAACCTGGAAACCCCTGTCAGCATGGAAGGAGAGCTAAAGCTAAAAAGAGTATGGCATTAGCATACCCAGCACTGACATTAGCAGGTCGATCTGGAGAACCAGAACAGCTGCACATTCATAGCCCATTTTAATTCATATGCAGTCTTCATTTGTGAAAGAGGTTGGCAGGGCTAATGCGCCGGTGCTAAAGGTAAACAGAGGCCTATTGTGTGGCGAGGCGGTCGGCTTTGACGCAGCGCTGATGTGCTCCTGATGAGCCAAGACAGGCGCTGTCTTCCAATGAAGGAGGCACATCACGACCCCGCTCTCCTGAAAGTGGTCCCGTCAGTGCCTTTTGCGAGCTCCCCTTTGATCATGAAAGTGTCACGGACCCTCAGTGTCTGCTAACTCAATCCGCTTTTTGCTTGGCCGGCGGCGAGGAGTGCGCCTCGCTATCAAAGGAATCTGTGATTTGCTTTAGCTCCTATTGAAATGACTGAAACTGAAGGTAAACACCAACGAGCCAGAAAGAGGGAGAAAGTATTTATTATGCAAAGGGCTGAGGCCAAACAGGGTAACCTTGAGTAAGGCTGGGAATATACTGGGGGATAATAGGTTCCTCCATGCGGCAGGCAGTCAGCGTAGCGCTGAGAGATAATGCTAAAATGCTAAATGCCAATGTTCTTGTTGACGGCCTTTTGTATGAGCTGTATATTCTGCCTTGAAGTTGTTTTCTCTTCCCTGGATGAAGGCTTGGTGAAGGGCATGTGTCCACATAGTGTTTTGTTTTTTCGGAGAGCCATGTAGCGTATTTTTTCAACTGTTTCCAATGAAGAGAGAGAGCGTATGACGCTCTGCAATGGTTAATTGATTGACTAATGGTAGCTTTGTCAAACCAGGCTACTCAAAGCAGTAACAATGATGTGTAGCTGAGATTTATTGATTAAACTCTTTCCTCAGTATAAATATCGCCCAGCCGTGCCATCAAGTTGGACGCGAGTTTGAGCCCAGTGAGGTACTGACAAGTGATGGAGTTAAACTTGTGACAGCACCATTGCTGTGATAAATGGTAAATGGACTGCACTTAAATAGCGCTTTTATCCAAAGTGCTTTACAATGGCCACACAGACATTCACACACCAATTGCGGCAACTGCCATGCAAGGTGCCAGCCTGCTCATTGGGAGCAATTTGGGGTTCAGTGTCTTGCCCAAGGACACTTCGAAATGTGGACAGGAGGAGCCGGGACTCAAACCGCCGACCCTGCGGTCAATGGATGACCCGCTCTATCTCTTGAGCCATAGCCTGTGCTTAACTTTATAAATGATTTTAGATCAGTGAGATTATGGTACCAATAATTAGAGACGAGAAATGTCAAACATATACAGTATATGTAGTGGTGGTGTTCTAACTGGTTTACTCTCATATATTTTTGTCCGTCTGTTACGGCTCCGCCTCCGCCTGGGCGCTCTCCAGCTCCCACCACCGTTCCCGCAGCGCGCACGCCACGGCCTTCCACTTCAGCGCGCGCTCTGCGCGCCCTCCGACGTAATCACCCCCGCACACCTGAACACGGTTCGGCTAACGAGCTCCGAGGGCGCGGCTCACCTGCTGCCACTACTCATCCAATCACCTCCCCTATAAGAACCCGGTCTTCCCAACGTTCGTCGCCAGTTCTTCCCTAAGATTCCTTGTGGCAAGTTGTGGTTTGCTAAGTTCCCGTGCTAGTAGTTATTATAGTTGTTTTTTTCCGTGTTACTCATTCTACTCTCCACTCCTCCAGATTCCGGTTTGTTTGCTGCTCTTTCCCTGGACTGACACACGGCTTCCCCGACCCATTCTCCCCGGACCTCGACCACGGCTTGGATTATGTTTTCTGGACATTGTTTGTTGATCGAATGACCCCTGCCTGAACTTGACTACCCTTTGCCTTGCCCTCTGTACCGCCGCTATTGTATTAAACCGCCCTCTGGGCTTGGAACTGTCCATCTGTGTCCATGGTCCTGCGTTTGGGTCAGCTAGCCAACCAGCCCCCTTACACCGTCATTGTTTTCAAAACTGATGTCACTTGACATCAGCGTGTCACGTTCACAGAGCGTTCACAAAACGCTTTTTTGATGCTGTGATGAATTGCTCCCCGGCATCTGAGAAAAACGCTGTGTGGACACAGGCCCTAATGCCATTTAGCTTTTCTACAGATCTTCAACGTATTAGAGTTATTAGTTTTACAACCTGTTGACAACCTGTTGGGTCTCATCAATGTACCTCCCAGGCACTGCGGTGAACGTACTTAATCGAGAAAAGGCTGATTCATCTGAAGCAAATGTAAACTAAAATCATACGGGTTCAGAAGTGCGACATGTGTGTCAGACCACCATTCATGCCCTTGGCCGTCACCAAGGCGCAGTGCCAGGAAACTGGCACTAAAACCTCAATGGGGACATCTGTGTGCGGCAATAAAATAGTTGTGAGAAAAAAGAAAAAAAAATGATTTGGGGAACAGGTGTTCGTGTTCCACTACAAGTGAAGCCGTTCAGACAAATTACCGTCTGACATTTAGAATGTCACCGATGTTTGCTTTCCTGTCGATGCCTCTCAGACGGTGTTATTTTAGATCAGCTTGCCCGAGTGCCGCGAGGTGTGCCTGACTGTACATTTCCGCGTGATTTAATTAGTTTAGAACTATAATAAAAGACAACAACGCTAAACTCCCGGAGCCGGAGATTCAGCCCTGTTTTATGCACTGACCTTCCATGCCCCACTTTAAAATATGTTCCCCTTTCTGTGTTCCAGAGCCGCTATGCCTTTTAATTTTCACACTACCAGGTGAGCCTCTGAAACATCTCTTTTTTTTGGGGGGGGGGGGGGGGAGTGGGGTGTTACTGGGCTGAGATGCTGGAGATCTTTTGGGAAGACAGTGGTGGGCTGAAGTGCAGGTCATTAAAACAATACCTGCTGTTCGGGTTTGACCGGTTTGAAGTGGTTTGGCAGCTAGCCTCAGCCAATGAAACACGGGGAGGATGAGAGCTAGACAGGCTGTCTACAGGTAGAGAAGGGCGTACGCGTGTAACAGCGGCTCTGCCTTTGGCATTAAATCGATGCACCGAAATAACATCCATTCTTCAACCGGTGTTCTTTCTCACTACTGATCTGAGCGATGCAGATGGGCGGGGCAGTAGGTTGGGACCTTGCCGGCTCTGTTGCTCGCACCTGTCAAATTCAGTCATATCAGTACCCGAGTAAAGGGAGAAGGAGGAAGCCAGTTATGAGATTCAGGACCGAAGCATTGCTTATCCAGGTGTCCGGCGACACCCACCTTGTTTAGGCTGCGGGCCGCGCTGTCTTTGCCTCCGGGGGTGAGGTTTCTGAGCTGCACGTCGAGCAGGTCCACCAGCTGACCCATGGCTCGGACCGTGTAGGTGATGTCCCCCGCCTGGAGGTGACTCTTGGTTTGCTCCGCCAGCTCCCTGGCGATAACGGCTGCAGTCTCTCCCGCCCGCAGCTGGATCAAACCAAACAGAGACTGGGATTAGAGGGCATTTTCACACGCACACACACACATGCACACACGCACACACACACATGCACACGCGCACACACACACATGCACACGCACACACACACACACGCACACACATACAGAGTATACATTCAGATCTGCAATCTACATCTGGTTATCATGCTCAGTAGCAAAAACTGGACATTAACCAAGCCAAATCTAGTCTGGAATTGGCAATGAAGACCAGCGGAGAAAAAAAGAGATCGCAAAACAAGAAGGCATCTATATTCCCTGCACCCAACATACAAATCTGTACCATGGCCTCATTATTTTCAGTTAAAATTGCATCACTACACTTGTCAAACATTGTAAAATGGACGTTGTTTAGCGTGTAAATATGTCACTTTTATCACCTGGAATTATAGGTGAGGCACTGTTCACCTGAATGTGCACAAGAGCCAATACCGTAACAGGAATTGGGAAGTCAACAATGGAGAGAACTCCCCATGGATATGTGACAGTAATAACTGGTTTCTTAGAGAGAAACGTAAAATGAAGCCCGTGTTGAAATCCATTTTCTTTGTCATTTGTATGCTTATGTGTGTCTTGGGCTTCGGTGTGGTCTGTGGCAAAAAAAACATCAATGATTATTACAGTCGATTTCACTTCAGTTGCCTTGAGGCATGAAATGTGTTGTGTGTCCAATCTCTTTTATTTTCTGATTTCTCCATCTCCTCCCACGCTTATCTTTCACTCGCTCAACCATCAACTGCTCTCCTCTGTACTCTCTACCTCTCCCTTGCTATCCCTCACTCTCAAGGTGGTTTCAGTGTATTTTTATATACCATAAATAAAGGCTAAAAAGATTAAACATGTTATGCTCTGATGAAGGCCAGAGCCTCTCCTTCTTCTCCACTTAGCCTTAAACTGTACCTCCACATAATTTTGTTCCTGCCGGGAGAAAAAATAAAGACTCATATAATACAATATAAAAAAGGAAATATATTTAATTAAGAATCTCCTCCAGCTACAGAAGATTCTGTTTGTTTGCTAATGAGAGTCGCAATTTGCCCGCAAACGTACGCTTTGTAGTTTGCAAGTCTGTTGTCTCTTAGCTTCTAAATTGCAAACAATATCAGTGCCAAGCAGCAGGCTAATGAAGCGGGATAGCACCTTTCATATCAGTTGCTGTTTTTTTCTTTAAGAGGCTTTTCATTTTGATTTCTGGCGGCTTTTAATGTACGAGAGTACACTCAAAAAGTTCTGCCGTCACTACCGCCAGGCCATTTAATTGAACGGGTCTTATCTAAGGAACATGGAAGGTGTTCCGTGCAGATGGATGCCCACGTGATGGCTGGGACCGTGCCCAGCGGATTGCACTCTCTGATCTCTGAGCAACTGGAATGTGGTCAAATACTGCTGGATCCGAACATCTGACATCATCTAACAGGGACTCTACCAGGGCTGAATGTGTGTTTGAGGAATTCTATGACTCTGCGGATGAAGAAAAGCTAAAGGAAGTTTGTAGCCCTCTTTTTTTGTGTGTGTTTGAAGCCTGTTTGAAGCCTTTAATGTATCTCCTCGTTGTGTCAACAAGGGCCACTTTGAACGCCCTCTCCTTCCTGACACAACATTCAGAGGGTATCTAGGGGTGTATGTCCAGATGAGTGGAGGCGTTAGCCGGCGACCTCCCACACTTGATTAATCGGTGCATTAGGGAGAAGATGGCGGTTGTCCACTGACGAGAGGCCTTGATTTACTCGGCCATCACTTGCAATCATTGCCTTCGTGTTTATTAGCAGAACCAATTACACCGGCTCCATTGGGCTTTCGAAACCTGATCCCCGTGTGTGTGTGTGTCTATAGAAGCTTACACTATCTCTCTTTCTCTCCCTCCCTCCATCTCTCTCTTTCTCTCCCTCCCTCTCGGTCTCTCTGTTCCCCTCTTAATGAGTTGAGCTATGGACAGAGTGACAAAAACTGAGATCTGTCAAACCTTTTTTTTTTCTCTCCGTGGTCTCTATTTCTCACTCTCGGCCCTTCTCTCTCTCTCTCCCCCTCCCCCCCCTCTCTCTCTCTCCCCCCCTCCCTCTCTCTCCCCCCCCCTCCCTCCCCCTCTCTGTGTCTCTGTTAATGAGAGGAGCCGGGGATAGTGGCGCGAAAGGAAGCGCCAGACGATATTCTGGGATGCCTGACAGGTTGATCTTCATTTAAATTCCCCGTCGCCACGGCGACAAAGGGGGCTGGCAGGCTCATCCCTCATAGGTAATTTGCCTAATAGAGATTAATAGCACTTTCGTTACGAATGTACCCACAATCTGTCTGTCATTTCCACGGTGGCAGTAATAGAACAGAGAAATAGGTGAAGTTTATAATCTGGTTGGTTTGTTAATGTGGCATCTGTCATACTGTGAGTATGAAACTCAAAAGAGTTGGTCCAGAGCTTCACAGTAGGGGTGGGAATCTCTGGGCACCTCACGATTCGATTCTAAATCGATTCAGAGGGCAACGATTCGATTACAAAACGATTCTCGATTATGAAACGATTCTCGATTATAAAACGATTATCGATGCATCGCATGCGATTCTAAAACGATTATTGATGATCTTTCACTTCCACACTTGCTACTTAAAAAAAAAGTGTATTTGTAATTATCCATAATCAAAATAAACATATTAATTTTCCGTTTTTATTTTATTAACCTACTAGCCCAAACAGCATCCTTGTAGCAAATTAGTTACAGCAAAAAACATGCTGAATATAAGTCAAAAACAGCATTCATAGAAATGCTATACATTTCTGTACCAGCTCTCATGAGTTCTGTTTAACCAAAATGTAGGTCTACTTATCTTTTGTAACAACACTGACAAAACAGTTTGCTGTGTATACCAAAATCCAAAATAGCTTTCATATAAATGATCTCTGTACTGTACCAGCTCTCATACAAAAATAAGACAGAAATGGATGTCCACGCATCGCACGTTACAGCCACCCTCGGTGCTTTCTTCAGTGATTCTATTACCTCGGTTTTGGTTTCCTAGAGCTTGGGATCGCTGTGTCAGTAAAAAAACGTCGCCACCGAACGGAGTATCTTGGCTCCAGAGTGTGTAGCATGGGCGCAAATCTTTGGCTATGAAAGTTGCGACCGAGTTAGAGATTCGTTTTGCCCTTTCCGAGTTCAACGTAAGCTTGGCTATTAATGCCTGGTCGATCCTTCTCTGAGCCATTACAGCTTCAGCCGGCTGCCTTTCCTCTAGCTTGAGTCCCGGGTGGCAACGCAAAATATGCTGCCTCATGTTCGTTGTGTTTCCAAAATACTTAAAGGAGTAGTAAAGGGAAAATGCATGTTTAGCCCTGTTTTAAGGTTACTTATGATCATATACAATGGTTCAGATCAAAACGTTGACAAAACTAGCACTTTTGAGAAAGTCTGATAATTGCTCTACCACCGTTTTGGTCATACAATGGATGTGGGTGGGCACCGTGAAAAATCATTCAAAAACATGTTAAACTCTCGATTTCAAAGACAAGAAGCTCACCGAGGGGGTAATTGGTGTCCGTTGGTGTTCTGACATCAAATTCGCCGCAAAGTATAAATCCTGTAGGGTTTTATTGATCATTTTATGAAATCCATTGACTAGTATTGAAGCGATCGTTGTAGATGTGTAGATCAATCCGCAGAGGGGATTCAGGAAGCGGAACTACTTATGGTAGCTATTGTTTATTTTAGCTAGGCTAGCTAGTTTGCTCACTGCTCACGCTACTCTTTAGCTCACAGACAAGGAAGCCCTAGGCTACAGTACAGTTCAGCAAATGGAAGAGATGGAGGCTCGCCGAACCGCAGAGCCAGAGATGGTCGATGAAGCTGTCGCTATACCACGAACCACGGGTGTTTGGTGGTGTGCTTGCAAACATTGCCGACAGAAGCCCACCGAAGAGGAAAGTTTGTGCTGTACCGAGTGGGACCTGTTGCTAACCGCTGACTTGGCAAACCTTTCGGTCCACGAGTCTGACTCCTTGCCTGTTGAAAGTGAGTCCTGCTTTTACCACTAGTATTTATGTCCAAGCGAATAAATCTTATCAAAATCTCAATTTTTATAATTTCATGCTCTAAGACCACTTCTTACAATTCTATTTGGTCTTAGCAAAGGGATTATTATTATTATTATTATTATGCTTCAACACACACACGGGCCCACACACACACACACACACACACACACACAGCTGGCAATAAGAACTTACCTCAAGTTCTTACACTCGTTCGTCTTCTGTCGTTCCTCTATGTAAAGTCGGAACAGCATCACATTTGAGGAAGACCCTTTTGGGAGATTTCTTCAAGAATAGCCTAGGCTTATAACATTTGTCCTCAAAATGCAAAGTGCACACACGGTGATCTAAGACCCGAAGAATATCCACGGGTGTGTTTACGTCTAAGTAAATAGATTCTAGCCACAACTTCAATCTTGCGGGATCGTTGTAGGGAAGTCTATGACAAGTTACAGATGAACGGATTTTGCCACAATTGGCAATGACACAATAGTGTGTCATTGTTGAGATCCCAAACGCTTCGCACGAGCCTGTCTTGTTGTTGAGGCTAGCTTTTCAATAAGGAAGCTGAGCCGGAATCCACGGACTCCGCCTACCGCGAGATTAAGGCATTGCGCAAGATCGGAATCAGTTAAAGCGGAAGTTTACACACGTATGTCCATCCATCCATCCATCTTCATCTGCTTATCCGGGGTCGGGTCGCGGAGGCAGCAGCTCCAGCAGGGGGCCCCAGACATCCCTTTCCCTGGCAACATCAACCAGCTCTGCCTGGGGAATCTTTAGCCGCTCACAGGCCAGTGCGGAGATGTAATCCCGCCACCTAGTCCTGGGTCTACCCCGTGGCCTCCTCCCAGCTGGACACGCCTGGAACACCTCCCTAGGGAGCGCCCAGGAGGCATCCTCACTAGATGCCCGAACCACCTCAACTGGCTCCTTTCGACGCAAAGGAGCAGCGGCTCTACTCCGAGTCTCTCCCGGATGACTGAACTTCTCACCCGATCTCTCAGGGAGACCCCAGCCACCCTCCGGAGAAAACTCATTTCGGCCGCTTGTATCCGTGATCTCGTTCTTTCGGTCATGACCCATCCTTCATGACCATAGGTGAGGGTAGGGACGAAGAAAGACCGGTAGATCGAGAGCTTTGCCTTTTGGCTCAAATCTCTTTTCGTCACAACAGTGCGGTAAAGCGACTGCAGAACTGCACCAGCTGCTCCGATTCTCCGGCCAAACTCCTTCTCCATGGTTCCCTCACTTGTGAACAAGACCCCCAGATACTTGAACTCCTTCACTTGGGGTAAGGACTCATTTCCTACTCGGAGCGGATGTGCTGCGACTAAATAGTTCGATGCTAAATATTTTTAAAAAGCCTTTCCAGATGAACTAGAATCTTACGAATTATATGCCAGAACGCCAACTAACACCTAGGTGAGTTTCTTGTCTTTGAAATCGAGAGTTTAACATGTTTTTGAATGATTTTTGAAGATGCCCACCCACATCCATTGTATGACCAAAACGGTGGTAGAGCAATTATCAACTTTCTCGAAAATGCTAGCTTTGTCAACGTTTTGATCTGAATCATTGTATATGATGATAAGTTACCTTAAAACAGGGCTAAACATGCATTTTCCATTTACTACTCCTTTAAGTTGAGCTCGACACAGCTTGCACACCGTGTGGCTCTTCTCCAGCTCTCTTTTCCCCTCGATATCATAGAAGCCAAAATGCCTCCACACACATGCTTTTAGAGAACTGGGTGCCGGTCGGATGTCTCGGATGTCTCGCTTCAACCATGTTTTCATTTCTCCCAACCTGCACGCTTTACACAACAACATAACACACATGCTTATTTTACGTACTTTACGTCGCCTTGTGATTCGCCAACGTTTTGCTACTAAGCCACAATGAATGTACGCGAATAGCGCAGAACTTTTTTTATTTATAAATATAAATAAATAAATAAATAAATAAAAATCGATTATGGGTTTTTCGCATCGATGCTCAAATCGTTCAAGACAGAATCACGATGCATCGAAAAATCGATTATTTCCCCCACCTCTACTTCAAAGGGCGACATTGACTCCACATCGACTTCAGCAAAATTGCACTTGGCTGTAGTTTACATCCAAAAACATCACAATGGAGCTTTATCACACCCACCGTTCAAAAAGCAGAGCGTTGCAAAAACCAACAACAACAACGTGATACTTCTCTCTCTGTCTCTGTCCCTCTCCCTATCTCTCTTTCTCAGTCCCTCTCCCTCTCTCCCTGTCTCTGTCCCTCTCTCTCTGTCTCTGTCCCTCTCCCTCTCTCTCTGTCCCTCTCCCTCTCTCTCTGTCTCTGTCCCTATCTCTCTGTCTCTGTCCCTCTCCCTGTCTCTCTGTCCCTCTCTCTCTGTCTCTGTCCCTCTCCCTATCTCTCTGTCTCTGTCCATCTCTCTCTGTCTCTGTCCCTCTCCCTATCTCTCTGTCTCTGTCCCTCTCTCTCTGTCCCTCTCCCTATCTCTCTGTCTCTGTCCCTCTCCCTATCTCTCTGTCTCTGTCCCTCTCCCTATCTCTCTGTCTCTGTCCCTCTCCCTATCTCTCTGTCTCTTTCCTTCTCTCTCTGTCTCTGTCCCTCTCCCTATCTCTGTCTCTGTCCCTCTCCCTATCTCTCTGTCTCTGTCCCTCTCTCTCTGTCTCTGTCCCTCTCCCTATCTCTGTCTCTGTCCCTCTCCCTATCTCTCTGTCTCTGTCCCTCTCCCTATCTCTCTGTCTCTGTCCCTCTCAATCTGTCTCTGTCCCTCTCCCTATCTCTCTGTCTCTGTCCCTCTCTCTCTGTCCCTCTCCCTCTCTCTCTGTCTCTGTCCCTATCTCTCTGTCCCTCTCTCTCTGTCTCTGTCCCTCTCCCTATCTCTGTCCCTCTCCCTATCTCTCTGTCTCTGTCCCTCTCCCTCTCTCTCTGTCCCTCTCCCTATCTCTCTGTCCCTCTCCCTATCTCTCTGTCTCTGTCCCTCTCCCTATCTCTCTGTCTCTCTCCCTATCTCTCTGTCCCTTTCCCTCTCTCTCTGTCCCTCTTCCTATCCGTCTGTCTCTGTCCCTCTCTCTCTGTCCCTATCTCTCTCTCTCTGTCCCTCTCTCTCTGTCTCTGTCCCTCTCCCTATCTCTCTGTCTCTGTCCCTCTCCCTATCTCTCTGTCTCTGTCCCTCTCCCTATCTCTCTGTTTGATACTCCTCCTCCATCCACAAACTGCCGCTTGGTTAATGTGCTGAGGTCTGCACTGTGGAGTGGATCATAAGTGTTATTGCCTGGGTGCCTCGGGGTCCTACGAGTTTTGCCCCCCCCCTCCCGATTCATAAACAGCGTGCTGTTGCCCCACAACAACCATCATCTCTATATACACAATTTCATTCCAGATTTAAACACGGGGAATACGTGGCTTGTGTGTTAGCGCTTGTCTAGCCAACTGGACAGGCACCCTTGGGGCCTGAGCTGACTACTGAAGGCTGTGAAAAGCTTTGAAATGGGTCTAATAATTACAGCACTGTTATATCGGCTACTACCATTGTTGGCCAAGGCCTAGAGCAGGCTGTCTTCAATAGAAGTCCTTGAGGCTGAAGTGTACGTGTTCTCTTTTTTTTCATCCTCACCTCAGTGAGTGGAAACTCTGAGCTAAAAAGTCAAGCTCCAAGGGAAGAAAACAATGGGAAATAAACACTTGGATGAAGATGTTCCTTTGAACAACCAAAGCTCTATATTTTTTGGGGTGAAAAGCGTCACTCCGAGGCACCCCCCAGTTCTGAGGTGAGGGATGTGGCCGCTACGACCTCCTTACCTTCTGGCTGATGTGGTTCACCCAGGGGGAGGTGCAGTTGCTGAGGTCCGGGCCCTGCTGGTCCCAGTAGCCCTCCGGGCCCATGCAGGCGTACAGGGCCATGCCTGGGGGGAGACGGAGAGAGAGAGAGAGAGAGAGAGAGAGAGAGAGAGAGACCAGGGCTTAGGGGGGCCTTTGACAAAGACATGGATCATTCCTCGCGAGCAAACCTTGGAGGTCAACGCAGCAAACCTCTAGGGGCAGTGTAGTGTACAGCTCTGGTTTTAAAACAAAAACAGCCTTTCAGCGATGGTCTTTAAACAATGTTCATCTTTTATTCTCCATCTATAGCCATCTCCTCATCCTCAGTCCTATAACGATCTTCTCTGTGCATTTGAGACAAGTGTGGAGAGCACTCTATCATGCATACTGGTCTATAGTTAGCAATGCGCCCAACATATTAAACTGGCATAATCCTCAAAGCTGACAGCCACCACAGATATGAGTTGGATATAGATAATTAAACGCCCAGTAATTGACTGGTTTTATCCCCGAATGAATAGAAAGAGGTCATTTTTGTGGAGACGTTACAGGCCTACAGAGGGAGCTCAGACAGTGTGTGAGTGTGTGTTGTGTATGTGTGTGTGTGTGTGTGTGTGTGTGTGTGTGTGTGTGTGTGTGTGTGTGTGTGTGTGTGAGAGAGAGAGATAATTAAGCATGTGTGCGTGTGTGTGTGTGCCAGTTGAACTCCTGGCAAAAATACACCAAACTGGGTTCCAATTAAGTCTGATCTCAAAGAGTTCATTACAAAAGGTCAATGAATACTGCCTCAGGTAGAACACCTATACTGATGAGGAGGTGTGTGTGTGTGTGTGTGTGTGTGTGTGTGTGTGTGTGTGTGTGTGTGCGTGTCTGTGTGTGTGTGTGTGTGTGTGTGTGTGTGTGTGTGTGTGCGTGCGTGTCTCTCTCTCTCTCTTTTGGGCCTCACTGGGACTTAAAACAAGGCTGGTTAAAAATCAGGTTGCCTTGATGCAAGTGAGTCCACTAGCTCTTTATGAATCTTTTGGAAGGGGGTGGAGGAAGGGATGGAGGGTTGACCTCCCCTTATCCACAGCCACCTGGGTGACGCTCAGCTGCCTGTAGGCAACCACCACACACCGGCTCCGCTGAGGCAACCCCCACATCTGATCCCATGTCTGAACCCAATGAGTTTGTCAAACCGTGAACATCAGGGTG
>NC_140250.1:9122854-9160354 GCF_949987555.1 Borostomias antarcticus | reverse complement strand
GGCTTCAGTTGCCAAGATGGAAAACAAAGGCTTGAGGAAGTGAAGGGAGGCTTGAGTGATTCTCCTTTCTGCCTTGTTGGCTTACTGTTCCAATTTCAGGCTTCAGTAGGTCAGTTAGACCGGAGAGTACTGTGACTCCACTGGGCCAGAAGTGCACATTAGGAGAACGGCTAAATATTACAAGAGATGGATCCAAGATGCCGGTGAATTTAAAACGGCCGCCTGTGCAGACAGATCTTAACCGTGTGTATCCCCACTGGCCACTGTGAACAGCTTGTTAACCATTGTTTATCTATGACCCTGCCGACCCCATTTGACCTCATGAGAAACACATTTCCACAATAATTTCCATGATCATCATGATCAATGCAATTAGTCATGGTAAATGGTAAATTTACTTTTATCAAAGCACTTTAATGGCCTCTCATTCACCCATTCACCACCATCGCGGCAGCTGCCATGCAAGGTGCTAGCCTGCTCATTGGGAGCAATTTGGGGTTTAGTGTCTTGCTCAAGGACACTTCGACATGTGGACAGGAGGAGGCGGGATTCGAACCGCCGACCCTACAATCATTGGACGACCCACTCTACAGTACCACTGAGCCACAGCCGCCCCACCCTCATATCAGGCGCTCTTCCTAGCTGATTATACAGGTGCCATACAGGTGCTATAGGAGAAACTATCAAGGATGTACACAAAGATGATCATAAAAGGCCAGTTAAAAGCCGTACCTGTCATCCGCGAGGGATGACGACACCTTCTCCTCCCCCTGAACCGCCTGCTCGCCCCTGTGCTCGCTCCGCGCACATTTCTTATGTAGAACCCCCGCCCCCCACTCCCCCGCCGTACACAACCCAGGTCGCCGCACGCCTCTTTTCGAAGTCGCCCGGCTAATTAGACTTCCGAATTAGACTTGACATTCAGCAGGGGCCTATTATTTTGAAGGGAATCCTGTTATTTATGTCTATCATGTCCATCTGAATATCGGCCTCGTCGGCTTGAGGACTCGGGGATCAAAAGAGGCGTCCTGGGAGCGCGAGCGGGAGGCCATTTGGAAAGCGCCTTTCTTTCACCCGTCTCAGCTTGAACTCAATCATCCTCCTCGGTTAGCATCTGAACTGCGCTCACACCTCGACGCACGTCTACACACGCTACAACCGCCCGGGGCGGCGTCCTGAAAACGCACGCTTCCATTGGCGGTTGGTTTCAATTAAAGAAAAAGTGTGAAGTTCACGGGAGATTACAAAAAATATCCAACATACAGTACATGAACATACATTATGTGGTCAAAGACAGGTTAGGATATCACAGAGTTTGAACCAATGCAGATACTAACTCTTCATTTACTGTTGTCATGCGCGATCTGATCCATGAAATGTTTTTTTTTAATGAAACATTTCTCACCAAACAATGATTAACGACATTAATATAACACAAGGCAATTTGGGAACTACAACGCATAAGGTCAATAACAAAATCATCGTCTTGCATGTTAAGTAAACTGCCTAAATCCCCGTTGCCGTCAATATAAGTGTCGACGTGCATAAATCTACTCCGAATTACTCCACGGACCCTTTTTGTGTACAGTCCGTCACGCGATCCCCCAGATATGCCACGCTGGTTCTGAGCACGGCTGAGTGAGAGGGGCGGTGCCGGTGGGGACACACCAGTAAACGATGATGAAACTCTTGTCTGGTAATGGGTCTTTTGTGGGTCAGGCCCACAAATCTGTCAGAGCCAGCCCAGCGGCAAATTATGCGTCCAGACATCCGGTAATGCTCCGATATCATCTGACATGATGGAGCAGGTAATGGATGGAGGCTATGCATTGTTTGGCAATTAATTCCTCATCCCCCCCCCGGCGCTTCCCGAGTGGAGGTCACACGGTGCCGGGAGGTGGGCGTACGGGCGCCGGAGGGGGAGGGGGTGAAAAGGGGGTGCGGCGGACACACACGTAAGCGCGCACGGAAAAACACGTCTTCACACGAGCAGAGTGCACGGAGTGCGAGGCAGCGACGAGGACCTTGTCTGAGAGCGAGGCAGCGATGAGGGCCTTGTCTCTCTTACTTTCACTCTCTCTCTCTTACACACACACACACACACACACACACACACACACACATAGACGTCTCCCTCTCTGAATTGCCCTGCCTGAACGCCCCCCCCCCCCCCCCCCCGTTTCTGCATGTGTCGGGGAGATGGATGGCGTGTTGGCCTTAAGTGAGGGATCGCCTGCCACCTTCTATGAGTACCCAGGTGAGCTGTGTATGATTTCTGGATAAAGGTACGGCGTGCGCTGGGGGGGAGTTGGGGGCGCCTAGGGGAGGGGGGGGGGAGCAGGCAGGCGGGGTTTGGGGGGATATGAAACGCCGCTCCGGTAGAGTGATGTGGGACAGGACCATGTGCCGCACCATGACAACGCGATGTCGGGCGCTGCCGTAGAAGCAGCAGATTGAGCTGGCGTGGGGAAGCCTCTTGTTCATCAAATGTAGAACACAATCATTCTTATCCCTTGTGAAATTCATGAGGTCAGGAGACAAAAGCGCATCGGCCTATTGTGTATAAACCACATTCAACAACGGACGCATTCAAATATGGCACAAGGAATCAAAATAGGAAGAGATATTGCTTTTCAACAAACCTCTGGCTATATAGCTAAGGTACTCTGATGACATTAAGATTAGCGGTTCTTTTAGCAGCTTTAAAACCAACCTAAAAAGTCATCTTAAATCTACTCAACACTGCAATCACTAATCAGTTAGGTGGGTTTGTGAATGAGTGTGGTTGTGTGACTGGACGTGCTGCTATGACTGATGAATGTGAAAGAGTGAGTGTCTTAATGTAATGCTATGTCATCTGTATTGTACTTTTGTTTACTTATTATGTTTGTTGTTTTTATCTGTTACCTGTTTACAGGGACTGCAGATGCAAATTAGCCTAAGGCTAACTCTGGTGCGATGCATCAAATGTTTTTACATTTATGTTTTAATTGCACATGTTTCCTTCCAAATAAAATTTAAAATGAAACTCCCATTTTATTTCCCTCCCATGGATTGTAGAGACAGCACGTGTGTATGTGTGTGTGTGTGTGTATGTATGTGTGCGCGTGCGTGCATGTGTGTCTGTGGGGATATGCAAGTTGCTTCGGTAATCCTAAAACCTGTGAAATGATAAAGCGAGCGTGTAATAACTACGTTGGCCTGTAATAACCACGCAGCCTCTGCTGCCAAGCCACCTGAACTCGCTGGGACTCGTCCGCCATGCACAGACATCCCGTCACGGGGGCCAAGTGCAAACAGACCCATACTCCTGACACACTGCATCTATGAGTCCAGAAAATCACATAATGGTAGCCGGAGCCATACGTACTAAGGGCAGATGAAGTCGCAGTGACGGTCATATGGGGGTAGAGGGCGCTGTTCTCATTCCAGCGCCGCAGCCCTTTCTCCAGGAGCTAGGGTCAGCCAAAACACCGCTAGAAACCTGGGGCAGTTTTAATCCAAACCAAAACCTTGCACTGTCGTAATCTATGAAAGAATAACCACTGGGGATTGACCACTGATTGACCTCAATCTAAATCTCCGCAATCAAAACAATGCCCAGAGAGGCCAGAGGACCGACAGGACCTTAAACAGCCCGCTGACACGACACGCTGCCTCCGGTTTAGTAGAAACCACTCCGCGGCCTGGATTCTGTGGTTATCCAATCAAGCGAGTGTCTGTCAGCGCGGCTGAGGCTAAAATGGGCAGCAGCGCCCGGACCACGCCGCTCCTGCTCCCCCCCCCCCCCCCCCCCCCCCCGGGCCTCCTGCTGCCCCCCCCCCCCTACACACACACAGGCGTAGACTGGCACCAGGCCTCACCCGGGCCAGATGGCAACACGTGGCGAGATTACAGGGGCGCCGGACGCCAGGGGAGGGCATCGCCCGCGCCCCGACCGACGCCAATCGCCGCTGCCGCCGCCAACCTGGCGCAGATGGCGGGAGGCGTGGCCGAGGTTGTCGACCAGAGTGGGAGATGAAAGCTGTTTCAGTACCAACAGATGATTCAGAGGGAGAGCTTTGCAGAGGGGCCAAGACCCCCGGACCACCTCCCTGCCCCCCGGCCCTTCAGATCATCAACACACTCACTATCCTCACCTCAAGCCAACCGTCAACGATGTGCCTAAATAAAAGTGGTGATGTGCAATTTTTTATCATTTAATAATTTTTAATAAATGTACTATTTTCAGGCCTACATTTATACAATTATTGTTAATGCATGTACATTTTGTAGGCCTATATTTGTACAATGATGGTTAATAAATGTATTATACTACTGGTTTGTAGCATGAAGAGCCTGGGTTTTCTTTTCTTGTTATTTGGATGTGTAAATGGGTGGTTGGGATATTAAATGTGATGAGGTGTCTGAAAGCATTCCAACAGCTGAAGAGCTGCTACACCTCTCATTGTTGCCTTTAGCTGACCCCATCTGTAATACCTCTGGAGAAATGAACAGGAACAAAAGCACATGTGCACACGCAGACACACACACACACACAGACACACACCAGTAGCAGGTGCCTGATGCAGGGCAAATTCTCTCAAATGACTGCCTGCACTAAATAGCCCTGCGGCTTCTCTCTGCCCAGTGTGGGAGACGCCAACTGGATTAGTGTGTGTGTGTGTGTGTGTGTGTGTGTGTGTGTGTAGGTGTGTGTGTGTACATGTGTGTGTCTGTATTCACGTCTACGTGAAATAATCTAAAAGTTTCATAACTAGAACTTTATGTCTTCAATCTAACAAATACTGGAGACATTTGAAAGCTCAATGGAAATCCATTCACACGCTAGTTTTCCATGTAGGACATGGCCAGAGGAATCAAAGATGCCACTGTCATGGGAATGTCTAGGCTATTCAACAGACAGCACTTTTTAAACTGGCCTTGGAGTCTTTCATTTCAGTTTAAAGCCTATACACCTGTCCATTCCTACGCTGCCCATCGCTAGTGGACCGCCAGGATCCATCCGTCCGCCCATACGTCTGTTAGCAGGATTACTGATTAATGAATGAATTTAAGAGTGGATCCGTATCACAAGCTGCCCAAACACGGCCAGTCATTCGCCTCCATTCCTTTTTTAGACCAGGTTTACGCTAAAACCACCAGACTGCTGGTCATGAGACTCGGCGGAGAGGTGCAGCATGGGTCAAATAACAACTCTTCCTGGAGCAGATCCAAACCACGGGGCAGGTTCACGAGCCGCCCAAATACGACCGGGCCGGCCATTCACCGCCATTCATTTTAGGACTACCAGAAAACTACCAGACCACTATTAAAGAAACTCGGTGGAGGGGTGTAGCATGGGCCAATTTGGAGCCCTTGCAATTTTGGCACACACAGAGCCACAAAATGGATTCAGGGGAGGAGGTCTGTGCTCTCTGGGCACCATTTCCAGTTTGTTTTCTTTCTGTTGGCATTTCCTTGTGTTTCTCCCGTTCTCTGGATGCATTTGTGGCACGCTGTAAAGAAAAATGTTTCAATAAAAAGTATTGTGCCCTCTGTGCCCCCATTCACTCTCTCTATTGAATTTGACTGGGGGGGAAATGCCAAGGAAATGCTTTCTATTGCTGGGTGCTTTGACCATTTGAGGCTGGCATGTTTCATATCCGACTTGGTACTGTATATAATAATGAATATGGGTTGTCATGGAAACACACTGAAGAAATTTCTCTCTCTCTCTCTCTATATATATATATATATTTTTTTTTTGTCAGATATGCTTCCCGTCCTTGACAACATCTGTCCGTTAGTGACATTGAAGGCATCGGCTCCACCAACTTAAGGAACGTAGCAATTATGAAGCTCAAACGCGTAACTGACAGATGCACGCGTTGAGCTACCCTGACACAAATCCATTACGGCACAACGCCGCATCCTGAAGTACAATATCCATGATTTTGCAAGCCGCTTGAAAATGGCTCCTTTCAAAGAGGGGAGTGGGTTGAAACGTGACTGATGGCCTCGCTGTACTGTCCCACAACACTCCACCCTACCAGAGAACAACAGACCTCCAGAATAAATCCAATCCAGTCAAAAACATTACTACGGCGAGAGCCCAGTTGTATACAAAACACCACACACACACGCGCACACACACCGGGCTGAAATCTCTCCATCTTCCCAGAATCCTCTGCCCAGCACCTGTTTTTGCGAGCGCGCCTGTACCCCGTGAGCGCTGCGGCGTGGTGTGCTAAGCAAAGCCCCAGCTGTGGGCCGGGGCGTGGCTCCACCGCCGCCCCATATCCACTGTGGTGCTGGCGAGGTGGATTGTGCGTAGGGGGAGGGGCCGTGGGGGGGGAGCACAGGTGGTACGCGGCCAGTGTCGGATGTCTCACACGGCCGTGGCCTGCCTGAGGTGTTAACCCCTAACACGCCGTCAACCGCAAGCCGGGGTCCCGCTTGTAACAGGCCTCGGAGAGAGGTGTGCCTGAGGGATTTCGTCTCAGTTCCCCAATCACCCGAGATGATTATCACGCTAACCCTGCCGGTATTGAGCCCCCCCGTCACCGGCCCGCTGAGCTAAGTTCAGGCATTTAGCTCAGGGAGCTTAACGTGTCTGGCGTCAGGCCAGGGTTCACCCAACCACCTTCAAGACAGGTATGGTAGCGTTCGCCCAAGCGGACGCCTGGCAGACTGGCGGGGAGATTTATGCCGATGGAAAACCGTCGCCCAATCGGATGAGACGCCTGATGGTGGCCTCGCGCCTGGTCCACGTCCAACAACTTAAAGAGAGAAAAGCTAAAGCCGACTTCTGTAGAACATTTGGACATGAGACAGACACGTCTGCATTCTCTCAATCCACAGAAAAAATCCAATTCGCCCACCGTCGCAAGTAGACTTATTTAACGCAGTCATCAAACGGCCGCCTCGCTCCAGATCGGTCTACTAATCTGCCCATCTCTACCTCTCTGCTCGATATACCCACTTTATCGATCGGCTGGCTGGATCGAGCAGTCGTGTGTGTGTGTGTGTGCGTGTGTGTGCGCATGTGTTCATATGTGTGTATATGCTTGTGTGTGTGTGTGCGCGTGTGTGTGCGTGTGTTCATACTATATGTGTGTATATGCTTGTGTGTGTGTGTGTGTGAGAGAGAGAGAGAGAGAGTGTGTGCATGTGTGTGTGTATAACCAATATTTGACAGAGGTCATGTTCTAGGTCATGTCTCTCTAGGTCGTGTTCTGTGTCTCGCCTCCCCAAATATTGTAGAGTAATTGTTTTATAGAGCACCGTCTCAAGGCACATGCTACTGTAGACGTGTTATGAGATTATACTCTATAAAACAATATTGCTTTCTCTATAAAATAACTTTATATCATACAAAGGACAACTGGAAAGCAATTAGGTAGGACTGTATTTCAGCTCTGACAAAAGGTCAGTCTACTCAATGTATTTAAATAGGCTACAGTCGCAGCCATTTTGAAATCTTAAACAAGAAAAAGAAATGAATCGTGGAGAACAATCAGGTGAAAGCAGCAATTCTTAAGAGAAAATACTTCACAGTCAAATGACTTGTGACATTTCTGAGTAAAGCTGTTGATTAGGCACTGCAAAGAATTACCTTGATGTGTCAAAACTGTTTTGCTTTTTTGTCCTGCTTCACAAAGTGCCTATTACTTTTAAAAGAACAGTGGAGTCTGGAAATTATACTTTCAAAACAGTTATGGCAAGTTGAATATGAACCGTCACTTGCTCCGAAGGAGATGACAGATATTTTCAAATAGAGAAACTGACAAATGAAAAAGGCTTATTGGCACGCTATTCACCTTTTTTGTCATTGGCTTATGTAGATACAGTATTATAGATTAAACTGGATATTACACTTGACAACCGTGCTGAAATATTAACTTTCTGCGCTGAGAAAAAATACAACGCAATAATATGATGACAGACAATGGTTTCTCCATTTCAGATGCTCTATCATCCATCTACTGTATCCATATAGCGCAAATATCTAACACGACAACTGCAGTACAGCAGTGTGTTCTGCTCACAGCTGGAGTGTGGTTGTTAACTGTGATTCTTGGTTCATTTGAGGGATTAATTAGATGGCAGGAGGGTGACACATTCAGGATCGTTGCATACCTAATTATCACCATACTACACACCCTGCATGCTGCTAAACCCCAATTTATGATTATAATGATACATTCTCCTTATTTACTGCTTTACCTGACTAACGAATTCCCGATTGCCCATGGGTGTGATAAGATAACCGATCATTTTGTTGGAAATCACACATAAATAAATTTTAAACAAAAATGTGTCTGAAATCATAACTATTTCTATATACATATGTAAGGGATAATGAACGAGGGTCGGGTCTTTGTGCTGTTTAAATGACCGACGCGGAGGTAGTGAATTGCCCGAGGCGCAGACCTCCGCGAAGGTCATTTAAACAGCACAAAGACCCGCCCCGAGTTCATTATCCCACTTATACAACGGCCTTTCAACAGAAAACATAATTCTGAGAACAAAATACATCTATTGGTTATATTAGCTTTGAAAAGTTGATAATTCATGGTTATTCATGGTTAGAGTTATACAATTTCCATAGCAACCAGTAACTTTTATAGTCCCTCTCCACCCAAATCTTATGACGTTATCACTCGTCTAGACTCAGGAAGCAGTCTGCTGGCTAGCCATGAGCGAAGTGTGAGATACTGCATATTTGCTGTGCAACATATCAATCGTCCAGTTGTGAAATGTAGTTGTGAACTAACTATTTATGATAGCTAGACACCTCATGGTCCCCAAATCCAAAACTTTTTTCCAGGTCGTGGATATCACTGTCAGTCGTAGCTACAATTCATTCAGTTCATTGCGAGTTGAATTGCGAGGACGGGATGTGCCGTTATAAGTGAGGGACAAGGTATTAGAACTCATCCGTTGCTCTTCACATACATATCTGCATTTCTATCTCTGTCTTGGAAACAATAATCGCCAAAAGAATAATACTGCGTGTGTAATTGCTTGAGAATGTGCTTCAGTCAAGTGCCAAACAAGGTGTTTGATGCAAGTGCAGTCGTCTGAATTCAGTGGACCAGACAGGCTCAGACTCTGCTAGACAGGGAACTCCGATAAAGTCGCAGCATATAATTTAGTTAGTTTCTATAGCAACCACTATATCATGTTTGGGATGCTACGGCTCTTGTTTGGGTCAGTTGTTTGAACTGCGCATTGATTTAGAACATGTTTGATGCGTATATACCGGGCGTTGTGGAGAAATAATGTATGCCTCTCGAATGCGTCTTGGCCAATCACAATCGTACGGAAGAGCATTAGGGCCAACAGCTGAGTTTTTTTTTTTTAAGCTTCTGAGTTTAAAGTCAGAAAGTTATTTCTGACTTTTTTCTCAGAAATTCTGACTTTATTCTCAGAAATTCTGACTTGAATCTCAGAAGTTATTTCTGACTTTTTTTCTCAGAAATTCTGACTTTAAAGTCAGATAAGCTCAGTTGTTGGCCCTAATGCTCTTCCGTACAATCGAGTATTCACACAAGCCGTTGTATAAATATATATATGTTACGATGAATGTGAGAAAACGGGGAATGTGAGCTTTTCCCGGTTAATGTGCACATTCCCCGACCTCGCGGGGAATGTAGGAGAAACAAGGGCGTAGGTTTGCGTATGGACGGTCGGGATATGTCCCTACCAACATTTTGGGAGGCCCAATTGTGCCTACCAACTTTTAAGCAACCTTGACCGTACCAATTATTTTGCATTATAGATATTAGACCGTTAGCCTACCCCTTTCCTCGACTGTGAATGTGCCATCCCAGTATTATTTTTATATTTTTTAAACTCACGTTTGATTGGCTCATTTGGCTGAGATAGATCATTGCATTTTTCAAATTTTCGCTTGATCTGAAGCCCAGCAACAGCCTTACAGACAGACGCTGACAGCAAGCCATACAGTTGTGATTCTGACAGCCATTTATGTAGGCTACATCCACCACAATGTCGCCTCCCCCTCTGAAGAGGATGATAGATATCAGGAGCTTTTTCTCCGCAACTGTAAGTAACGTTAGCGTTAGCTAGGTTAGCTAGCTGCTGGTAAACTAAGTAGCTAACGTTAGGCAGTAGCCACTTGAAAACCATCTAGGTTGGTGCTAGCTAATGTTACCTAAACTAACATCACTTGTCTTTCCATTGTGGCAAATTATCAACCGGTGATATAAGCTGGCTAGCTAGCGAACTATTAAGATGGCTTCTATCATCCTGTAACATTAGGATAGCAGCAGCCATTACATTATTATACATTAGCTGCCCACCAGAGATTTAATTGAATAGGACATCATGGCCGCAATGAATACTAGCTGATGGGCTATTAGCTATAGCTTTGTAAAACCCAGTCTGTGCTAGACATGATGCTAATTTTCGCTATATTAAACTCCCACTAACATGCTAAACATGTCAGTGATATTAAAGTCGTAAGTTTTGATATAAAAATAAATACATTGTTTTAGCCTGACAGGGGTTCTTGTTACAATTATAGGGGAAACTGAATACTCATACGGTAACGTTATCTAGAGGTTAGCCAGCCCATTAGAGCCATTAACGTTACTTTTATGAGAGCTCAGGTCTGTTTTTCTTTATAGCCCGTACCTGTGTAGCCTGTTTTCTTAGTTATTCTTTATAGCCCGTCCCTGTGTAGCCTGTTTTCTTAGTTATTAGCTAACGTATACTTGCTAACTGGAATCTCATAATTTTCCTCTCACTATATTGGCCGGAAGGTGTTTTAAATAAAGTAGTGTATGTTGAAGTACATGGGATTTATTTTTTCTAAAAATCCAATGAAAATCTAAATTTTAATCAAATCATTTTTATGCATGAAACAGCAGCAACCAAGAGAGAGAGAGGGAGGGAGAGAGTGTGGAGGGACGCAGCAGCAGCAAAAGTCGAGAGTGGAGGGACGCAGCAGCAGCAGGCAGGATGTGATACAGTAGACTAACAACATTGTATGAGTATTATTCAATTTCATAAATATATGAATATATGAGCTTTAACCTCTCGTCCCCAGCAAAAATTGTGTATGCAGGCTACACTGTTATATGGTCCCTACCAATGTTGAAACCAAACCTACGCCCTTGAGGAGAAACATGTGCGTTTCTCACATCTCCCGGGTAATGTGCACATTCCCCGACCTTGCGGGAGATGTGAGAAATTGGTTAGTATTTCTCACATCTCCCGCACGGTCGGGAATTGTGCACATTAACCGGGAAATGCGTACAATTCCCGACCTTGCGGTAAATTTAGCAAAGTACAACCGTATGCAAAACTTCTGCGCAGCCGGGTGGTGGGAGAGGCCTTATGTGACGCCTCAGAGGGAGTGCACCATAAAAGGCACCCACGGCAGTTGGGCTAACGTTACTGGCGCACACCTGTGAGAGATTTTTCGTCTTTTCGTCTGTCTTTCGGCTAGCTAACGTGTAGGGTTCCTTTGGAGGTTCCCACCTTCCTGTTGTTTCAATGTTCCTTTTGCGTTTGTTAACTTGATCACCAGTGTAGGCCTATCCTCCTAATACTACTTACACTGTGTGCAGCATAGGCTATATTACTGTTCCCTGCCGTGCGGGGCGAGTGAAACAGATGAGTGGGACGAGTGAAACAGTGAGATTGTTTTGCTTATTGTGTTGCGTAGCCTAGCGGGTTGTAGGCTAATTATCTTAACTTCAACACATGTATAATTAGACCCAATTTAATGTTTCCATTAATGCAATGGAAATGCTTACAATTCTCGACCTTGCGGTAAATCTAGCAAAGTCCAACCGTATGCAAAACTTCTGCGCAGCCGGGTAGTGGGAGAGAGATGCTACCGTAGGCTTATGCCAAAAGACAAGTGTGTTTGATGCATCCTCAACTACAGTTAATAATAAGTCTGTGGTCTACTTTGAACAGTAATATATGCTGCACACAGCGTAAGTAGTATTTGCAGGATACACTGGTGACCAAGTTAGCAAACGCAAAAGGAACATTGCAACCAGATGACAGATCATTTGCGCTGTGAAACCAACATAAAATCCGCATTGTTCACCAGTCTAATGTTATTTATCTTATTAGGTGTCCAACTAAGCCTGTTGAACACTGAAACGTTACTGTTCTGGGTTCAACATCTGTCAGTTGTGGTGATATAAAGGAATCGAGCGGAATAGCACTGCAATAACTGATTATTAGTCAGATCAATTAAATAATTATAGCTCATTTCATATACAAAGGCAACACAATACGTTTTACAGAAAGGGGCAGGGGATGTAGCCTACATATAGCCTACTGATCCTACTAATATGTGGCAGACTGCATGCATAGCGCAGCGTTTCAACATAATCTATGAATTTGGAGAGACAGAGGGCCGTGCACCAAGACTCCATGAGCGCACAGTGGACAAGGGGTAGACGTCTCTGGAGTCCGGAGACGTAACAGGTCATGCAGTCAATAGATCTCGTTTTGAATGTTATTGTAATGCCCTCTGGTTACAATAGAATATCACTACTGGAGCTGTTTAATTCCAAAATGTGCAATGCTTCCTGCAGTTGGGTTGGATCTAGGTGCTGGGATGATCAACATTCCGTGGAGCAGATGCCACTGCAGTGATGATTAGGCTTACACAGCTTTCATAATGTTTTGCAGAATTACAATTCTTTGGCGTTGTAAATTATGAAAGGAAAATAATAACTTGACTTAATATCTTCACCTCCACCCACCCCGAAATGTAGTCATAATTTTAGCACAACAGCCTCTATGCGCAGTACAACGCTGCAATACAAGACCTTAGGATTCAGTACACAGGTGTGTTTGATCAAGTTAAGATCTCATTGTGAGAATAGGCTGTTTTCTAGAATAAATACAAAAAAGTCCCCCCTGGACTGTTATTATTAACTGTACATGATCTCGTTGAGGATGCATCAAATGTAAGAAAAAAGGTCTGCTACGAATATGATGAGTTCGTTAGCGCACTACCACCCCTTTTTTGTATTTTATTTTGTGTACAACCAATCCGTGTACTGTATTGAATATTTCATAGTGATGTACACAGCTCCCCAACACTGTACTGGGTTTTTACCCACTGACTTCCTTTGGAGGTTCCCACCTTCCTGTTGTTGCAATGTTCCTTTTGCGTTTCAAAGTAGACCACAGACTGTTATTATTATCTGTACATGATCTAGTTGAGGATGCATCAAACTCACACTTGTCTTTTGGCATAAGCCTACGGTAGCATCCCTCTCCCACCACCCGGCTGCGCAGAAGTTTTGCATACGGTTGGACTTTGCTAGATTTACCGCAAGGTCGGGAATTGTAAGCATTTCCCGGTTAATGTGCACAATCCCCGACCTTGCGGGAGATGTGAGAAATACTAACCAATTTCTCACAGAACTACTACTACTACTACTACTACTACTACCACCACCACCACTACTACTACTACTACTACTACTGCTACTACTACCACTACCACTACCACTACTACTACTACTACTACCACCACCACTACTTCTTCTTCTACTTCTACTACTACTACTACTACTACTACTACTACTACTACTACTACTACTACTACCACTACTACTACTACTACTACCACCTCTACTACTACTATTACTACCACCACTACTACTACCTCTACTACTACTACTACTACCACCACTACTACTACCAACACCACTACTACTGCAACTACTACTACTGTACTACTACTACTGCTACTACTGCCAACACAACTACTAGGAAATGCTATATGAGAATAACATGTCATATTAAATCACCCATATCATGTTCAAATACTGAAACACATCTTCCAGGCTGCAATGTCACCAGCCAAAGGCCATTGATGTTCTCAGAGGAATGCTGATTCTAAGCCAATCACACCACAAGAACACACCACAAGAACACACCACAAGAACACGCCAAAAGAACACACCACAAGAAAAAACACAGACACCCTACCTGGTCTGTTGTCCAACGCCCCGAAGTCCAGCGAGTACTTGACCACGTGGTAATTGTTCCAGACGTACAGCAGGTTGTCCCGGGGGTTATAATCCACAGCGGCGATGTACTGGTAGGAGTTTGGAAAAGGGATGTCCAGGAAGCCGTCTTTGCTCAGTTCGGTGTTGTAGATGTAGTCGATCTTGTTCCCCGTGGCCTCGTTGTCATCGTCCTCGTACACCGTCTTCACCACGTAGAGGATTCCACATATCATGAAGGCGTTGGACGCCGAGCGCTTGTCATAGGCGGTGTCCCAGGTGCCCTCCACGCGCAGCGTGTACGGGTTCAGCTGGCTGATGACGATGCGCCCATTGTTCTGTTCGGTGGCGTACACCACCCACAGGCCATTCTCGTCCACCGCCAGGTCGATGTCCGACTTGCCGCCCCAGCGGTACGGTGACGTGTCGTGGTAGTTGGCGTTGGCGATGATGGCCTCGCCGCTCTTGATGCGCGTGCGCAGGTCGAACTTGACGATGTTGCGCGTGCGCTCCTTGTTGAAGAACAGGGCGCCGTCGTAGACCACGAAGCCCGTGCCGTCGACGCGGTGCGGCAGCTTGTAGGTGGTGGTTGGCCTCCCGGCGATGAAGTCTTCCTTGGAGGAGTACTCCGTGAGCGTGTCGGTCCGGTACGGCGTCCAGGGCATGTAGTAGATCTTGTCAGAGGCCTGGAGTGGGTCTTTGCACCAGGCGCCGGACTGGTGATCCGACTCAAAGAGGTGTTCACTCTGGTACACCCCCCGCAGCAGGCCGGGACACAGGAATACTGAGGAGCCAAAATGGGGAAAAAGACAAAGCAGAGAGTTATTTTGGCTTGTAAGACGCACAGATCTGAGCCCAGGAAACACGAGGCAGAGCTATGAAGGGAGGCGGCATGCCCTGCCCCTCTAATAAAAAGATGGGAGACGGACTGTGGAAGTGTACAATGAAGTTCCTTATGTGACTTTATCGAGGTCATAAACAAATGGGAAGGTTTGTCAGAAGAGAGAGAGAGATCTAAAGTTAGCTTTTTTTCCGGACCCGTGAAAATTTGAAATTAGAAGGTGTAACAGACGCCACAAAGACATTTGTTGAGGATTTCTCATTGCACTCTACCCATCAACTATAGACAGCACATCATCGTGTGACCAGTCTAATAAAACCCCCCCCCCCCAGACTATTTTCTTCTCTGCTCAACGGCCTTTTTTGATATATCTATGTGTTTCCATGTGAGTTATATTAAGTTATACAAGAACACCTTAATAGATTTTGATAAATAGCTTGAGAATAAGTATTGGCACAGAGGGCCTGGAAACACATTCATTACTTTATCTATACAACTGTATAATAATATATAGTTTTCCATTATTTCCAGACAAAGAAGACGTCTTCGGTCAATGGCATCATGATTTACAATGTCCCGCATTCTAAATGAATTAAACCCAAACTGGTCTATACTCCAATCTGGAGAAAGTGACAGTGATGCAGGTTGGAAGTCGATAGCGTGGATCCCTCCCCGAAGGTGCTTCCCGGGAATGGATTATCCCAGACTCAGTCAATTTCAGAGTTGGCTGTCTTGATAAAAAGATTACATTTGATTTTAAATCCTTCTCCTATGAATTTAATATATGGGGCACGTACATAATTTGTAGGGACCAAGAGGTGAAAAGGAAAAGGAGAGCTACTATACATCCACAGGATAGAGATGGCAGTGCAGCACCAAAAAACTGCTCTTTTAAAATCTTTTTTACAGTGCTGTTTATTCAAGTGTGCACTGATGAAATCAGTCATGACACAGTTGGAGGTACAGTACAGCAGCATCCTTTAGCGCTCCTAATGTAAGATTAGCACCGCTGCTGCTTAATTTAGCTGTGAGGCTAGGGCGAGTTTAAAAGGAAAGAGGTTTGCTCCTTCCCTTTAAGAGTGATCTGACCACAGATGGAAGTTCAGGTCTGCTCCTTCCCTTTAAGAGTGATCTGACCACAGCTGTGGAGGAGCAGCAGCTGATGGGTCAGAGTGATGGAGCTAAGGATTTCGATTGCATCCCCTTGCCTCCAAGTTATGTTCCAGGCCTCGCTATACCACAAATCACCAACAACCAGCTCATTTTCATTCTGTTGGGTCACGCCACGTCTGACACTCTGGTGACAGGTCACCCCCCCCCCCCCCCCCCCCCGGATCCAAGTTGTGAGCTCGAAAGAGGAAAAAAAAGAAGGATTCTTCTAATTCTTGAATCTCTATAATGTCATCTACTGTACCTGTGTGTGAATGAGACGCTGTGATGCTTTCCACCGACATGGCGCCTCAGACGACACACTCAGACAATGTGGCTTTTGCCTTCATTTGCTGCTAGCAATGTGAAAAAAATCTAGGGTGAAGCGTACAACTGTGGAATTAAACCAAGTGGCACGCGTTGTTATGCGTTATGGCGTAAAGGCTACATCTTTTTTTCCCCATGGGCTTGCGTGTTGTTCTTTGTCCGTCCACCTCACATGACGGGGGAGGGTGTGTGTTCTGTAGCTGCCACACAACACCGCTGATGTATGTTCATGTACAAGCATGTATATCTGGTCAACCGGCAATATTGTTCGCAATTTTATCATGAGATAAAATTGAGATAAAATTGAGAGGGAAGCGTAAACGCTGGGGCTCAGGTGCTGTCGGAGCGTTATGCAGAGCCATCAGTACAGTGTGAACGTGTGTGAACGTGTGTGTACTGCATGTCTAAGATCATCCTGGCATATTGACCAGAATGCTCCTTGAAGGGTCGACGCATTATCGTGTTAGAGCTATTATCTAATATTCTGACAGCTTATTGAAAAAGCTATTGATTGTCTGTTCCACACCTCTCCTGTCATACGAGATTACAGACAAAACAGGAGCGGGATGACTTTCAATTGCTTTGGGAAAAAAATATTCTGGGAGGGCATGATGTGATGTGAGAAATATTGAGCATTAAAAAGTACCACCTTTGTAGATTTTCACACAGCATAAACTGTTGGTAATGATGAAACAAAAGACTCGTTCCCATATGATGTAGTATGTGACAAATAGACCTGACGTTAACTTTGATGTCAGACTATTTTAACATTTTATAGTAAAATTGCATTTTTACTCTGCACTATGTATCCATCCATCCATCCATCCATCCATCCATCCACACATGCGTCTATCTATCTATCTATCTATCTATCTATCTATCTATCTATCTATCTATCTATCTATCTATCTATCTATCTATCTATCTATCTATCTATCTATCTATCTACAGTATCTTTCTATCTATCTATCTATCTATCTATCTATCTATCTATCTATCTATCTACAGTATCTATCTATCTATCTATCTATCTATCTATCTATCTATCTACAGTATCTATCTATCTATCTATCCATCTATCCATCTATCCATCTATCTATCTATCTATCTATCTATAGTATCTATCTATCTATCTATCTATCTATCTATCTACCTCTGTTCAACTTCTGTACTCCTCTTATGTGTTCTTAAGACAGACCTGCTCATGCCCACTATAAGAAGACACAGCATATATAATTAGTCATTAGGAAGATGCCGCAATAAAGCTGCTATTGCAACCCCATCACCAAGTTAAAGCATGTCCGCAATGAGATCTGAGTGTAATAAAGGAGTTGGCATTTAGTTACCTTTTTGTTCCACTTCTATTTTAGGCATGGGGGTAGAGACAGAAGAGGGAGAGAGAGACAGAGAGAGAGAGACAGAATAGATTAGTGGTGCAATAATTGGCAACGTCTTTATCTCACCAGGTCAAACACACTCAAACAGTAGTTGTTAGTGACAAAGACGAACAAAACATTCAGTCAAAAGCTTTTTTTGGCAAGGAAAAGGAGTGCTGCTGCTTATCACCTAGCCTGTGGGAGGAAGACAGATTAAAGCAGGTCTTTAAGATGAGGAAAGGTGGGCTTTGAAGAGACGACAGCGCAGATGATGGAGGGAGACAGAGGTGAGGGGGAGAGAGGGAACTCAACCTGCCATGCATTCATTAAAGCAGCTGCTTGCTTTCCATAGAATATATTTTTAAGCAGTGAGGCAACAGGTGGGAGATGAAGAAAAAAAAACTGTCACATGCAAATCAGAGAACAATTAGACAGACATCTTATCATTTGAGAGCCTAACTGGTGAGGCTAATTTCATTTAAAGTATATGCAGTTGTCAACCTCTACCACACAAGCTCAGGTCAAGTAGATGGGACTGACTGCCAACTTGAACGAGCACAGGAAGACGGACCAGACTAGCATTATTCTCACTGTATGCTTGCCCTGGTCTTAATCACATTCTAACCCAGTTAAAGTCATATTTTAAAGAGCGACTGCTCACAAGAAATGGAAAGACAATTTAGCATGAATGGATACGGTACATCGACTGACATGATTGGTAGACTCTGAGAATATGAGACTCTCGAGTGACTTCAAACAGAACCATAGGCGATTTTACCCTCTGAGAGTAGGGGGGGCAACATTTTGACGTGAGAAAAAAAAACAGTTCTGCCGTCTCGTCCCATCTATTTACAAAGAATACCAGTTGTGAACAGTAGCTAATAAGAAATCCGTATGACAATTAAATATGTACAACGCATCAAACTTCATCTAGACACCACGAGCATGTCAATATGACTTTATGACCGAGCACTAGGCCATACCCAACATCACAACATCAAACTGCAACTGCCTGCTGGTGCTAGCTTCCTCGCCGATGGTGATGTTGCTAGTGCTAGTGCTAGCTCCGATAGTAAATAGTTTTTATAGCTCTTTTTGCCATTGTGAGCAGGTTGGCTAGTTGTAGCTTGTTGAGCACTGAGCAGTACAGTCAGATCTCATTTTTTTCGACGGACGAGTTGTGCCAGTAGTGGATTATGAATATATATATATTTTTAAAGGTAGCCTAGTTTAAGTAATAAATTCACTTTTAAAATGAATGATGATCTAACACAAACTAGTACAAACCACAAGTATGTATTTAATAATTGTGTTAATTAGTAAAAAAAAAAAAAAGAATTTTTTTTTTATTTTAAGAATCTGAGCAGAGTTGGGCTGTCCAATCAGGGGGGGCACTTGCCCCCCCTGCCCCCCCTATAAAATCGCCAATGAACAGAACACACGTCAACGAAAAACCTTCCTAATTGTGCATTAAGACACGCTGAAAATGGGATGGCCATGGGATCTCTCAGCAGGATTCTCCATGATGTCATCACATTGCAGAAACTAACTTGAGGTCCTCTATGTCTGGTGATGGCTCTAGTCTGTCTTTCACCATCTCTTATTGTCCAGGGACTTTGATGGAGCAGTCCAGGCAGTCAGCACACACACACACACACACACACCAAAACACACACACACACACACATGTGCGCGCACCCTCCCTTCCTGTAATCCCGGTTCTAATATGAGAGGATTAACCTCCCTTACCAGAGTTTACAAGGTTACCCCTCCACCAAAAACAGAGGAAGACATGAGCAAAGAATTGGGAGAGAATGAAGGAGGGAGGAGAGTGAGAGGGGGAGAAACAGAGGGGTTGGAGGAGAGAGAGGGAGGAGAGTGAGAGGGGGAGAAACAGAGGGGTTGGAGGAGAGAAAGGGAGGAGAGTGAGAGGGGGAGAAACAGAGGGGTTGGAGGAGAGAGAGGGAGGAGAGTGAGAGGAGGAGAAACAGAGGGGTTGGAGGAGAGAGGGAGGAGAGTGAGAGGGGGAGAAACAGAGGGGTTGGAGGAGAGAGGGAGGAGAGTGAGAGGAGGAGAAACAGAGGGGTTGGAGGAGAGAGGGAGGAGAGTGAGAGGGGGAGAAACAGAGGGGTTGGAGGAGAGAGAGGGAGGAGAGTGAGAGGGGGAGAAACAGAGGGGTTGGAGGAGAGAGAGGGAGGAGAGTGAGAGGGGGAGAAACAGAGGGGTTGGAGGAGAGAGAGGGAGGAGAGTGAGAGGGGGAGAAACAGAGGGGTTGGAGGAGAGAGAGGGAGGAGAGTGAGAGGGGGAGAAACAGAGGGGTTGGAGGAGAGAGAGGGTTAGGGGAGTAAATAAGAGGGGAGAGAGACTGTGCCCTGCCCCTGGAAAACCACACATCACGTTCCTAGGAGCTACGGCGCGTTCGTGTTCGACTATCGGTCCCCTCCCACCAAGCCTGCCCGCCCGCCGCCAGCCTCGGACACATCGGCGGCGACGCCCAGCCGACTCCATCGGCGGCCAGGCCCTCGCACGGAGACCCGCTACCCCCGGGTTTTACACACGACGGCTGACACGCGACCGGGCCGGCTAACGATCGCTAACGTCCGCGCGGAGGTGGAGGGGTTAATGATGTGTAGTGAAAGGAGGGAGTGAGGGAGGGGGAGGGACACTAAACACAAACCCGCAGGGAGGGACACCAGGATCCCTGTCGCCCGCAGCAAGTTGTCACTATGGTTACATATGCCCCCCCCCCCCCCCCCCTCCATGTCACCGCCTATCCGAGTGGAAGCACGTAGTCGTCAAGGTCACTCTCAGATCGCTGAAGATTTCATTTGATTGCTTATCCTGCCGAGAGGCTGCAGTGATGTGTGTACAGGGGATAGGAGGAAGGAGAGAGAGAGAGAGAGAGAGGAAGAAGGAGAAAATGAGAGGGAAAGAAGGGGTAGGAAGGAAAAAGTGTGGGGGAGAGAGAGAGAGAGAGAGAGAGAGAGATGCATACGAAGGGAGCATCCCCAGCCTATTGTGAACCTAATAGGATTTTGGACACGGTTGTCAGTGAGTCACTAAAAGGCACTCTCGTCCTCTCTCCCTCTCTCTCTCTCCAGGTTGCCTCACCCTTCCCTTCTCTCAGACGTCCAAGGAGCAGAACTTAGCCCTCAGATCGATGGGCACATGGGAGAGGAACACACGGAGTAGAGCACACTGCCTTCTCCACTCGCAATTGGAGCTCTTTAATGGGGAACGTTTTGGTACACATATGTTTGATATACATAACCGGATGAAGGTCTGTGTAGCGAAACGTTGTTTCTATTATAGTTTTGATTGCAAGTGAAGAAGACAGCGCGCGGGCGTTCTTGGTTCTTGTCTCCGACTTGGAATAAGGTGGGGTTAAGAAGCCAACACCCAGGAGGTTTGATAACACATATATTCCATGGAATTGTCTGGCACATCAAATATGTCTGTTTAAAAAGGGCACTGGGCAGTAGGTTGAGTAAATGTGCGTTATGTAACGTAGACCTACTGTTCCTTAACCGCACTTCCAAGCGTACTCGGAGTAGGCTCTGCGTTCGGAGGTACGGGGTCACGGAGAAGGAGGCGTCATGGAGACGCCGTCTGCGCCAAACGACGTCCGCCGCGCTCCCCGCCCTCCGACCGCAACGAGACACGCGAGGCCCCGCCGCGGTGGCGGACGCACGGAAACACAGTCGGCAGGGGCCGATGGAAACGGACGGCGTGCGCGTTGCTCATGGACGTATGGCGTCGCTCTACCTGGTCATTAGATAATGTGTCGGCGGCCACCATCAAGATGCCGAGGCTGGAACAAAGGTTGGAGGCGCCGCAGCGCATCCATCTGACCTGGACATGACCTTGTGTGTATAAGACAATTATTGTAAGTCGCTTTGGATAAAAGAGTCTGCTAAATGACTATAATGTAATGAGCGTGTGCAGTAGAGGATCACATGTCTGTAGAGTGGACTGGACTGGGTCCTGTCTGTCAAGGTGACACCTCAGTAAGAACAACCAGGCCAGCCAATGGGGATCCAGATAAATAAATACAGGTAAATGATGAGGATGATGATGATGATGATGATGGTGATGATGATCACCATCGTCATCATCGTCAAGATAAGACGATCAAATTGTACCATCGATGTGACAGTGTTTTTAGTCAACTCAACAAATAAATGATCATCATCATTACCATCATCATACAATATACCTCATATTCCAGCCAATCAAGCAAGGTTTGGACCCCTGTAACAACCTCTCTAAGGGATGGCAGCTGATAGCGGTCTGGCGCTATACCGTTTTGCTACTGTACGTCAAACCAAGCAAGGCAAGTTACAGTAAAAATAACTAAATATCATCTTCTTACTGTATGTTGAACTGTCCATGTAGCCTTCATTTCCCTGTTCCTATCAACAGCGTCCTGTGAGTTTCAACAATGAACAGTTGGCAGCTCTAAAGTGCAGATGCTGTAGGCTACATGTGTAATGTTACATTACAAAATACAGTACGATAGATTTACATTAACCAATCCCACACCATCTACGTTTTACTTTAGATAGATAATGTAAACTAAAGCTATCTGGTTCTGTACAAGTACATCATACAGCAAGAACTATAATCCCTCTAACCAGCGACTTCCTAAGCAGCAGCCGCTGGGTTATGAGCGCCATGACGTGCGCTCCAGCTATATGGATCTACATCTCAATAATTAACACCTCCCAATTTCCACGTAATGACTGCGAGGAGGCGAGAAGGCGCGTCATTAGGAGCTAATAGAGATTCATGGGCTCAGCCGAGGAGGTTTTCTCATATTAACTCCATCCATCCTGCAGCTAGCAGCGCGGAGAGGGAGGGCCGGGGTGACGAGACTCCCTTTTTTATTTTAATATATAAATGACACAAATTAGCTTGCGGCTTTTGAATAGCATGTGCCTAAGAGCGGAGGTGGGGGGGTCGCGCAGGCTACTAAATCTCCCTTATTCTGTCCACCCTGCTCCCTCTCTCTCTCTATCTCCTCGTCCCCTGCCACTCCCGTCTGTCTCTCTCCTCTCCCCGCTCTCTCTCTCTCTCTCTCTCGGTTCTGATCTCTCCATCCTCTCATCTACATAGCCTTTCTCTCCCTTTCATCCTCCTCTGGCTTTCTTCACCTCAAGGACAGGTAGCGGGTCTCTCCCTCACAACCTTGACCGTGTAGGTAGCCCGCTCTGAGCGAATGTGTGTGTGTGTGTGCACGTCCATGTGTGTGCGCGTCCATGTCTCTGGGAGAGGCAGGTGCACGGACTCCGTCCGTCCGTCCGTCCGTCCGTCCATCGTCAGCCGACAGAGGTGGAAACAACGCAAAGGAAAAAGAAAAAGGATTCACTTGTTTGAGGAACAGAGTCAGGACTGGAGCAGAAAATAACTTAATTGCCTTGAAACGAGTGAAGAGAAGCCAGAGACTAACACTGGGGGGATGAGCGCTCTAGGCCTGTTAGCTGGAACAACACAGGACTGAGGAGGCACGGCGTATGAACTCTGATTAAAAAGACTGCAGAGAGAGAGAGAGAGAGAGAGAGAGAGAGGGAGAGAGAGAGGGAGAGAGAGAGATAGAGAGGGAGAGAGAGAGAGAGGGAGAGAGAGAGAGAGGGAGAGAGAGAGAGAGAGAGAGAGAGAGGGGGAGAGAGAGAGGGAGAGAGAGATAGAGAGGGAGAGAGAGAGAGAGAGAGAGAGAGAGGCTGTGAAGACCCCCGAAAATAGAAATAGAAATATCCTCACACTTTCAAAAGAGTGTTTCTGGGCGGTTGGGAGTGAGCGAGTTTTCATTGGTGTCTATGTGTGTGTGTGCGTGCGTGTGTGTGTGTGCGGGCATCTGTGCGGGCATGTGTGAAGAAACCAATCCCTGAATGAGGAACTGATAGATTATACTGGCGTCGACGGCTATTAGAGGGAAAGAAAAAAAGATTTCCGCATGCCCAGATCCCCTCTTTAACACCGCCATTTATCCACATTGGTAATCACTCCCTTCCTGCACAATTATGGAACCGCTCAAGCGAAAAAAAAAAAATACAGGGACAAAAAAAAGGTAAATTAATGTCTATTTATTTCCTGGGATGTGTTTTTCCTCTTTCCATCCTGCCTCCCCCGTGCTCACTCTATGATAATCTAGTTACACGCCGTATCCCTCCACATGCCTGTACCCAGCACACCAACCAGAGCGATTTGCCTGCGTCGGCCATTGTCAAATATGTATCACTAATTCATTGCCTCCTGTACTTATCCAGGCTAGTAGCCATGACATGGGGAGCCTCCTATGCAGGATGTTAATGAATGCACAGGCGTTAGCAATGCGACGGCGGCCATTATAAGCGAAGCGTGGCCGGACTGTGGATGGAGAGGGCGGTTAAAACCCAACGACTGTGATATTATAGTATAAAGACCCATTTCCGAGGCTCTCTGTCACACGAGCGTGTCGCATCACACCGGCGGCCGTGAGCGTCTCTCGGGTCACCCGGTGGTCAGCTGTCACTAAATGATGAGTAGGTGCGTTTGCACGGCCGTCCCCCCTTCACCCATGAGGAGAGGCAGACCTGGTCACTCAGGTGAAAATAGGCCCTCGTCGGCTAACGCTAATGACGCTAACGCCTCGCTCCTAATGGTATGCAAGTACAACAAGAGGGATGAGAGCAATAGTGGGGTGAAATTATACAGGAGGCCTATCTGCTGCAAATTCAAATTCAACTTAACAACTTCTTAACCCAGTTAGCAGGCCAGAAGATGAGTACTGAGCGCCTCTGCTCTCCCATGTTGGAATTCATAAATCACTGAATGAAAACTGATTACTAGTGATTATTATTAGTGAGTTTTTTTATTCAGGAGGGGAGGTAGCTACAGTATCTGATATGGAATGACCAGCTCTGTCTGATAAGCCATCGTAACAACTGTGGTAACGGGCCATATCTATAGCAGTGGGTAATAGTCATTAGGCCCGTAGCCTGCCTTGTGGAAGGGGGGGTTCGTTTTGATCAAAAAGCGGACCTTATTGCATTTTTCGCGAAGATCCCGTCTCTCGGCAAGTTGTTGATGGGGGGGGGGGGTGCTGACAGATCATTTTTATTGGCGTGCAAATTGTTGATGGGGGGGGGCGTACAGACTATTTAGATTCGCGGACGATTTGTCGATGGGGGGGGGGACCTTTGGTCTTAAATTCGGGACCTTTGGTCGTGAGGGGGGTTGGTTAGATCCACCCGATCCCCCCCTGGCTACGGGCCTGGTCATTCACATGAACAACATCTATACTCCTGTTCTGGCTGACTGGGGACATCAGAACGGAACGCGCTCCTCTGTTCCAGAACAAGGATCTGAGTGAGCTAGACCACACGTCTCTGCCGGGAGTAACAGCCACACAGTCCCAGTCCGCTCACACGGGGGGACGGGGGGGACGGCAGTGTCTTCGCACGACGTTCTAAACCAGAGTGAAAGGCCACTCCCACTCCCAGCCCTCCTAGCCCGATGCTGGGCCGACCCACCAAAACAATCAGGCCGCTTTATTCCATTAGGCCCCTCCCTGAACCTGCCGGTGCGTTATTAGAGATTGATCACTTAGCCATGCGCAATGAATTAAAAAACAATTAAAATGCCTACAAACGGCAAATTAGGCGGCGAGGCAGCGTCTCGTATAGCTCGGGATCGCTTCATTCCGTCTGAACCAAAGGCTTGATTACATGATTACAAGACCAGCCTGGGGTCTGGCTGGGGGCTTCTCCCTGGGCACTGCTTGGGTTTTATATTAGTATCTTTTTCCGAGAACAGTTGAGGCGTGTGTGTGTGTGTGTGTGGTGGGGGAGGGGGGGGTGGGCCGTTTCTGCCTCTGTTCCCCGTCTCCCTCGCCTGCACGCAGGTATCCATTCGGTGTGGTAACCGGAACAAAAGGCAGCCCGGCAGGGTCCCTAATTACACCCCGACTCACACCGGAGGGGCTGCCCGCACCCGCAATCAAGGTCGCGCAGATTCGCCACGGCAATGGCACGCCAAAGCAGTTCTAATTAGTCATAATAGGGATGTGTGTGTATGTGAGGTGTGTGTGTGTGTGTGGGGGGGGGGGGGGGGCAGGAGGGTGAAGGCAGGATGTTAAATGGCCCTTTTGCTCAAAAGCAGAGGTCGGCAGAGACACACAGAGGGGCCACGCTTTTTTTTGGGAGGATGCGCTTGCTGCCGTGACACCGCCCAGGGAGCTTTTGGGAGGCCTGGGAGGGGCTTGTGAAGGATTCATTAAAGCAGTGAAATAGTGCAGGGCCACGGGCAGCGGCGGGCCACGCAGAGAGGCTGACCTTCGGGGCAGAACCTGCTTGCGAAAGGGAGTGTGCTTCCGTGAAAAAAAAACGCTTTCATGATGTGTGGGAGAGGACCTTACAGCAGACATCTGCTCCGCCGCGCCAGCGTCCCGGAGTTGAAGGTGGAAAGAGAGAGGAGGAGGAAGAGGAGGACAGTCAAGGTTGACAGGCAGGGAGGGAGAGAGATGTCTGCCATCTGATCACCCCCCCAGCCATACTCCACACACACCCCTCCCCCAACCCGCCCGCCCTATGTCATCAAAGGGAGGACGTCCGTCGTTGTTCAACCCGAAGGGCGGCGGTGGCGGTAATCTGGGGGAGCGCACGGAGCGGCGCACGGCGGGGGGGGGAGGCGAGGCTGGCGGATAGGACACCTTCTCATGACGGCAAATTATCCCGACTATAGATCGGAGGTCGTGCAGCCGGTCAAGTAGCACGGTCAAAACACGGGGCGCCTGTCAGCGAGACCGCCGCGCCTTTATTATTTCTTCATTGAGATTGATGGGCCGAATCAAAATCCCCCCCAATTAATAAAATCACTACTGCGATGGTCTGGCAGCGCGAGGGGGCGGGGCTAACGGGCCAGCGTCATCCCGTTAGCTGAAACCAGCCGGATCTGATGGAGCTATTCTCCCAGCTGAAGGGGAGATGGAGAGGAGAGTCGTAACCTATCCTGACACAGGAGGCCCCCACGCCAGAATACTGATGAAAACCTCCTCCGCAGGGAGGGAGGGAGGGAGGGAGGGGAGAGATAGAAAGGGGTGAGGGGAGGAAGGTGATATAAGGGGAGACGGAGTGAGAAAAAAAGTAAGTAAGTCGTAAGAGGGTAAATGAGAGCAAGACAGGGGGAACGAGCGAGAGAGAGAGAGTCAGAGGAGCGAGAGAGAGAGAGTCAGAGGAGCGAGAGAGAGAGAGTCAGAGGAGCGAGAGAGAGAGAGTCAGAGAAGCGAGAGAGAGAGAGTCAGAGGAGCGAGCGAGAGAGAGAGTCAGAGGAGCGAGAGAGAGAGAGTCAGAGGAGCGAGAGAGAGAGAGAGTCAGAGGAGCGAGAGAGAGAGAGTCAGAGGAGAGAGAGAGAGAGAGAGTCAGAGGAGCGAGAGAGAGAGAGTCAGAGGAGCGAGAGAGAGAGAGTCAGAGGAGATAGAGAGAGAGAGTCAGAGGAGCGAGAGAGAGAGAGTCAGAGAAGCGAGAGAGAGAGAGTCAGAGGAGCGAGCGAGAGAGTCAGAGGAGCGAGAGAGAGAGAGTCAGAGGAGCGAGCGAGAGAGAGTCAGAGGAGCGAGAGAGAGAGAGTCAGAGGAGCGAGAGAGAGAGAGAGTCAGAGGAGCGAGAGAGAGAGAGTCAGAGGAGAGAGAGAGAGAGAGAGTCAGAGGAGCGAGAGAGAGAGAGTCAGAGGAGCGAGAGAGAGAGAGTCAGAGGAGCGAGAGAGAGAGTCAGAGGAGCGAGAGAGAGTCAGAGGAGAGAGAGAGAGAGAGTCAGAGGAGCGAGCGAGAGAGTCAGAGGAGCGAGAGAGAGAGAGTCAGAGGAGTGAGAGAGAGAGAGTCAGAGGAGCGAGAGAGAGAGAGTCAGAGGAGCGAGAGAGTGAGAGTCAGAGGAGCGAGAGAGAGAGTCAGAGGAGAGAGAGAGAGTCAGAGGAGCGAGAGAGAGAGAGTCAGAGGAGAGAGAGAGAGAGAGAGTCAGAGGAGAGAGAGAGAGAGAGTCAGAGAAGCGAGAGAGAGAGAGAGTCAGAGGAGCGAGAGAGAGAGAGTCAGAGGAGCGAGAGAGAGAGAGTCAGAGGAGAGAGAGAGAGAGTCAGAGGAGCGAGAGAGAGAGAGTCAGAGGAGCGAGAGAGGGACAACTTGTCAGCAGGATAACGTTTGTCCAGAATCTTCTGCTCAAGGAAGAGCAGCAGAGAAACGGTTGGCTGCTGGGCTTATTAGTCACTCAAATCCCTCACTCTGAGGAGAACAGACCGGTGAGTAGGAGCTTGTTTACATCCGACCCCTCCAACGCTTAAGTAGCTAATCTCAAATCCAAATCCACTACTCCTCTTGCCAAAAGAAAAAGTTAATCATTTGCTTACTAATACACAAAACATCAGACTTTCAGCCATTACTGTTCTACACTGCCCCACGCTGTGTTTGTTAAAGTCTGCATTTAATAACAAATGAAGGATTCAGTAGTGACTGGACAGGTACTGTAGTTTACCTGAGTGTGATACACAAATCAAACCAAACCTGTCATCTTAACACCATTCATCCCTATAGTGGGTAACTTGTCTCCTTTGCAGCATTGAATCCATAATTTTGTCTAGTGAAAGGGTCCATATGTGCCATCCCTGATTCCTCCAAATATACAGTAATTCAATATTTCAAAGTAAAATCTTTGCCTTTGCACAATACTGATACTGTGATTCAAATAACGGTTCTGAGGACGGATGGCTTGTGTTCCAATCCAGTATGAACTCAACAGCTTTAACTGGTATAGAGTGATGATGGACTTACGTGTGTGCGTGTCAGTGGTTTGGAGCAGATGACACACATTGTGGACTCTTTAGAGCAACACTAAAGAGTTTCGTTTTAAGTGAGGGACTGTGTCACTTGAGATCTGGTATACCTAATTTAAAGGAGTAGTAAAGGGAAAAATCTTGTTTAGCCCTGTTTTAAGGTTACTAATGATCATATACAATGGTTCAGATTAAAACGTTGACAAAACTAGCACTTTTGAGAAAGTCTGATAATTGCTCTACCACCGTTTTGGGCATACAATGGATGTGGGTGGGCACCGTGAAAAATCATATTAATCATTCAAAAACATGTTAAACTCTCAATTTCAAAGACAAGAAGCTCACCGAGGGGGTAATTGGTGTCCGATGGTATTCTGACATCAAATTCACTGCAAAGTATGAATCCTGTAGGGTTTTATTGATCATTTTATGAAATCCATTGACTTGTATTGAAGCGACTGTTGTAGATGTGTAGATCAATCCGCAGAGGGGATTCAGGAAGCGGAACTACTTACGGTAGCTATTGTTATTGTTTATGTTGCTTGGCTACCTAGTTTGTGGAAGTTTACACACGTATGTGCTGCGACTAAATAGTTCTATGCTAAATATTTTAAAAAGCCTTTCCAGATGAATTCGAATCTTACTCTATGGCGAATTATATGTCAGAACGCCAACTAACACCTAGGTGAGTTTCTTGTCTTTGAAATTGAGAGTTTAACATGTTTTTTGAAAGATTTTTCAAGATGCCCACCCACATCCATTGTATGACCAAAATGGTGGTAGAGCAATTATCAGACTTTCTCAAAAGTGCTAGTTTTGTCAACATTTTGATCTGAACCATTGTATATGATCATAAGTAACCTTAAAGGATAATGCTAGTTTTTGACAACCTGGACCTTATTTACGACATATTATAAGACGTTTGACTCACCGAGATCACTTTGGTGTAGTTCAGAGGCATGTAGAAGAAATGTAAAATCCAGCGCGAGCCAGTATATCCATGTAATGGCGGTGGTCGGGGCACTTAGAATGCAGTTTCTAAAAATCTATTTTCTGCCGCGAAACGGTTGTTTTCATCAATCTGTCTCGCACAGCGCACAATCGTTGCTCCAGCACGCTGTGCGCATGCGTGCTGGAGCAAGTGAGGAAGCTATTTTGTGTCTAAAGACGTTTCTAAAGATCATATTACAGAGGCATGTGAAAAACAACACAACAGGCCTATGCTCTATGTAAGCACAACTAGCGATTCATTAAGACAGATTGATGAAAACAACCGTTTCGCGGCAGAAAATTGATTTTTAGAAACTGCATTCTAAGTGCCCCGACCACCGCCATTACATGGATATACTGGCTCGCGCTGGATTTTACATTTCTTCTACATGCCTCCGAACTACACCAAAGTGATCTTGGTGAGTCAAACGTCTTATAATATGTCGTAAATAAGGTCCAGGTTGTCAAAAACGAGCATTGTCCTTTAAAACAGGGCTAAATATATTTTTCCTTGTACTACTCCTTTAAGCTGTTTACCAACTAAAAGTTATTAAAATAGTGTTATGTTTCATAAATATAATGGTGAATAATCTGAATTATTAGAATTGTCATATTGATTGAGGACAGCTGCAGTTTTAAATATCTGACAATAAACCTGTAAACCTTTCATCTGCAATTAGTCCCTTTGACTATTCTTCTGTATTAAAAGTGGATTATTGCCCCTGATATGTAATTATACTGCCTGATGTGATTCAGCCTCATTTTATACTCATATGATTAAAAACAGCACAAGGCTCTCTAATGATCAAGTGCAAATGTAGTTTGATGCTGTATAATTGCAATATCCTTCACCCCTTTTTACTCTTAGTTCTCTGCTTCCTGTCTCCTGACCTCTGCTTTGAAGCATTCTCTATGAGTCTGTTCAATTATTGTAAGTGCTTATTGTGCTTTGTTATATGATCCACTTAAATATCATATTATAAACTACAGGTTTATACATAACACATAATGGCCTATCATGTAGGCAACATCTCTGTAACTATTTGTATATTCTACTGACTGTCATGTCTCTCCTACAGTATGAAGTACTTAGCCCATGTTAATTTTCTCTGTAAATGTCCTTAGCCAATAGACAAACATTTTACAGGAGCTGGCTCAACTGTCTCGTTGAGAGGTCAGTGAAGAATATTTACAGCTAGCCTTTCTGGCCCCCGGGTGAAACTGTTTTTTTGCTTCCCTCTGGAATATGTAGGGGTGGAACCTACGCCCACCACCCCCCCATTGCTCTCTGTAAAGCGTATTGTGTTGCCTCGGTGTATGAAATGTGCTATACAAATACATTTTGATTTAATTTGATGTTTGGTTCCACAGCTCAAATAGCTTTCGACTCTCTTGTTGGGGGGTCACTAAAACACAATGCAAAAGGTCACATGATAATGACTGTGTGAATTCCTGTGGCTTCCAGCATAGCTTCCTGTGCGCCTGTTTATCCTGTCCTCTGGCTGAGGATCCCATTCAGGCCCCAAATGTTCCATTTCCAGTTGATCCATGATGGCTGCAGGCTGTTTGGTCATGCTAGGATGGCTAGCAGCACTGCTGTCCTGGGGGCTCACTCCAGGGTCTCTTCTGAAATGTTTGGGGTGACTATTATATTAGCTGGCTTTGCAGAAACACAGCTGAACGTCAATGTTTTGAACCATTCTATTGTAACGTCTACTGTATTTCCAACTTGCTGAGTCAGTCACATTTTTACAAACACAATGCATAATATATTTGACAGTATACTTCTGCTATTGCTTAGTGCACTAGCGCTAAGCACTCAGGGCTGGAATCACCATAGGATAATATGTGTTCTTATGTGAGTAAGAAAATCAACTGTTCTCATGTCAAACACACAGGTGTTCCATAAACATAACTCCCCTGTTATGTTCCTTTGAAAGGGGCGGCTGTAGCTCAGTTGGTAGAGCGGGTCGTTCAGTAATCGAAGGGTCATTGGTTCGACTGTCCACATGTCGAAGTGTCCTTGAGCAAGACACCTAACCCAATGAGCAGGTTAGCACCTTGCATGGCAGCTACCGCCATTGGTGTGTGAATGTGTGTGTGTATGGGTGAATGAGAGGCCATTGTAAAGCGCTTTGAGTGCCGCTAAGGTGGAAAAGCGCTATATAAGTGCAGTCCATTTACCATTTACCATTTGTTCAGTTGATTGAAACCACTGTCAAAATCCAGCAATTGATGAGAAAAAAAATGGGACAAAAAAAACTTAAAGGGGTAGTGCTCAATTTTGGATAGGTACCATGAACCTGAAATATAGAGCATCATTTCACTGATCACTGCTAAAGCACATTTTTCATAGTTTTTCAACACATTTACGTGTGCCCCATTGACTTCCATTGTAGCCCAGTGAGAGCTTGCATAAAAAGTGCAGCTAGCTCAATACTGTAACGATCAGTGAAATTATGGTCTATATGTTTCAGGTTCATGGTAGACAGACCACAAATAGGGCTACATGTCCAAAATAGCACACTACCCCCCCTTTAAAGGACCATACTGGTCTAAATATGATTTGATGTCCTAAAACGAATCACCCAACGTTTATCACATTACTGCAATCCATTTTCCGAAGTAAAGCTCAAGTTAAAAGATATTTGCATTTTCACGTTTTACTAACATTACAAAAGTTGAACGTGATGGCTTCAAAACCTATTTTTTAATTGTTCCCTCGTTGCGCTGACAAACTCGCCCCGGTTAGTTTCAAATGATTTTCAGTAGTTATTATTTTCGTTTTCACCTTCTTTGTGCAGCCTACGCCAACGGTCTGTCTTCTTCCAAGTTTACATGGTAGCCGTTGCTACAGTAGGAACGCTGGGTAGAGAATCTAGCGTAGGTCCTTTAGAGAATATAACGCAGGAGTTCAACGGATTCAAACGAAAATAATATAAAATAAAAACTACAGAAAATTATTTGAAACTAACTGGGTCGAGTTTTTCAGCGCAACAAGGGAACAATTTAAAAATATGTTTATAAGTAAACAGTGAAAATTCTAATATCTTTTAACGTGAGCTTTGCTTCGGAAAATTGATTGCGGTAATGTGATAAAACGTTGGGTGACTAGTTTAAGGAGATAAAATCATATTTAGACCAGTATGGTCCTTTAATTTCACAACAAAATGTCAAAGTTGAGTTACCCATGTAGAAGAGCCACCCCACATTGGGAACAACTTGAATGTGATGACTCATATTTATTCCAATGGCAGTCAATACCGTGCACTGGAGAAATCCAATACAAGATGATATTCTGTCTTGCTGTTGCCACAGGCGAGGTGATGAACGGGGAGGGATGGGGGTGACAGGCAGAGCACAGAAACATGATACTGCTCTGATATGAGCTATTACTATATCAGACACATACAGTATGCCTAGATTTGAACTAATGGTAAACAATCTTCTGTGCAACAGTGTTTGCACAAAGGAGAAAGTGGATACTGTGCTAGGATGCTACGCTGCATGGGAACGCGATCGGTCGCCACATCCTGCCGTGTTCTTGTTTGTGCACACGCTCACTACGGGCGCCTCAAAGAACGACGTTGATTACATCCTTGACAGAACAGTAAGGAATGGTTTGAGCATAACAGAGGATATTGAAATGAAAGAGGTTTGGCGTCATCGCTGTTACATGGAAATAGCCAGGGATAATGGGGAGAATGACAACATCAAGGATTTTAAGGAGCTTTCGGTAGGAGTGAGAGAGAATCAAGAAATACGTACTGTATGGTACACATTCGTACTGGACCTCCAGGTACTTGTAGGTCCCGGGGCAAGGGTCAGGAAAGACGTCTGGACCAGCGACCACTGCACACTGGGTCCTGTTATTGCATCTGGAACAGAGAAGGAAGACCCAAGGTCAGATTAATTACACAGTCAGAAACCACAATAACAACAACAACCGAACCGCAGACAGCCCAAACACACACTGTTGCTACAGTATATTAGCAGATATTTAAAACGTGGTTAATGAACTATGAGAGATTTCCATTTCTTCGCCCAAGATTGAGAAGCCAGTGCATTTACAGGTTCACTGGACACAGATTGCCACGCTGTCAACGGTAAAATCATCCATTGGACAAGGAAAAGGAGGGCTGGACGAGGGCTAAAAACAATCGCTCCGGCTTAATATCTGGCCCGCGTGCGGCGGGGGGATATCGGGCCATGACGGATGGGATGAGGACACAGTCGACGGTGTGCAAAATCAGTTCTCACCTCAGCTTGCATTAAAAACACAATTACTTTTGCTGGCGGAGTCTACGTCTGACATTTCATCTTTGGCGGTCATCAATCAAAAGCCGCACGCACACAGAGCTCTCGCATTAACCGTTTAGCGTTCAGGATGTGTGTTGACTGACATGATCTGTCATCTATAGATACATCAGGAGAAAAGACAGTGGGAGGGGATCAATGTTTAGACTAGGTCATAAGCATATGAGCCCTTGACAGGATTTATTAAGATCACCAAATCTGTATATACAGTACTCCCTTTATATAGCAATGTATAAAGTGTTACATCGCCCAATCACAATGTAAGTCACAGAAGGTCAAGGCTCGTCTGACACAATGATTCATACAGCGCAATTAAAGGCACCCTACACCTTAATTAACATTGATTGGCCGTGAGCTACAGTAATCAATCGCTCCAGTGAGGGAAGGCTGAAGGAGGCCCCATCTCGTTTAAAGCCAGCGTCTTAATGAGACGCGGTCCGATGAGCAGAGCCCATCCAGGCTTTATGGGTTCACGACCCCAACGTCACTCACTCACCCAGACGACAGCCTCTGTCAGCATAGGTGTCAGGCAGGCCGCCCTGTCCTATAAAGAGTTAATTTCAGAGCCAGTAAACACCAGGAAAATAAGTAAGGCTGAAGCCTATGAAACTGGGAAACAATAGGTGGTGTCGCCTATTGTGGGTCATTCTTGTCACTGTGGCCCGTGGCTTATTCTCTCAAGACAACAGGGCCGTCTTCGGAATTGCCTGACCAGAATGCGACCGAGAGTCAGATGGAACTAGAAGGAAAGGTCAGATGGGGAAATGTAATGGGACAGATAGAGCTGGTGTGAGTATGCCAGGCTGGCGATCTGAACCGCGTTAACACACACGCTCGGACGCACATACACCATCGCGAGTACACATGACTGCATGCACTGCACACAGGCAAACGCGTATGCAGATACAAAACAACATGCTGTATTTTGGTTGAACCAAAAATGCATCCAACAGTATACAAAATCAAGTGATCCTATATAAAGTGGGTCTATTTGATTACAACACGTTGACCAACGGGAAGATCAGAGAGTCATATACCCCAGCTTTAATCATGGTCTTTAATTACTTCCTCGTTGTGGATTAAGTAAGGGATAATACACGACGCGGAGGCTAATAATGCCTCCGTGAAGTGCATTATTTTTCGATAACTGCACACCTTGAAGTGTATTATCCCGCTTATACCATGGCCACTTGCCAAAGACAAAAATGATGTGCCATTTACTCACATTTTCTACATTAAAATATAAAGAAATATATTACTTTATGCTCTTCTTACTGCTGACTTTGATTATAGTCCCTCAGTGCTAAATCCCGTTGCTATAGAATTAGAAATTGTATATCATATTTCCTGGAGGAACAGCGATGACATCCAACAGTTAACATGGGTTTTGAACCGTTAGTGAAATGGAAAGTGTCCGTTACCTTTTCTTTCAGCAATGTCTCCCACCCCTGGATACAACCTCGCAACCAAACAATGAGCCTAGCAACCCAAACTAGCCTAGCAACCCAAACTAGCTAGTCCCGTAGCCTACTCGACCTGATTTTGCTGGCTAGCCATGAGTGAAGTGTAAGATACTGCATATTTGCTGTACAACATATCAATCGTCCAGTTGTCAAATCTAGTTGCGAACAAACTATTTATGATACCCAGACACCTCATTGTCCCCAAATCAAAAACTTTTTTCCAGGTCGTGGATATCACTGTCAGTCGTAGCTACAATTCATTCAGTTCATTGCGAGTTGAATTGCGAGGACGGGATTTGTCATTATAAGTGAAGAAACAAGGTATTAGAATCCAGCAATTGCCTCTTCACATACATATCTGCATTTCTATCTCTGTCTTGGAAAAAGAATATCACCAAAAGAATAATACTGCGTGCGTAATCACAGGAGAATGTGCTTCAGTCAAGTGCAAAACATCTGTTTGATGCAAGCGCACTGGGCTGAAGTGGACCAGACAGGCTCAGGCTCTGCTAGACAGGGAACTCGCGGCAATTAGGAACTGACCACATACTGGGAATCTACATGGTTACTTTCTCCACTGAAAAAATATTAAAACGTACTAAAGTGACATATTTGTCTTGTTCTTTGTCTTGTTTTTGTTTTTCTGTTTTGTTTGTTTTTCCTTAGTTAAAATCTGACAGCTACTGTATATTGGGGAGCCCCCCTGTCAAACCCCTTGAGGGGTTTTTGGGGTTTCCCTGGCATGTCTTTTATAATTTAAGTGTTCTTTGTACAATTTGTATCATTGTTATTGTTGTTGTGTTTAGTTTTATAATGTGCCAAATAAATCAAATCAAATATTTACAGTCGTAGAGCCAAGATTAAAAGTCTGCTCAGTGTAATGCTGAGATGTGAAACAAGCACATTCATTTGTGATTTGTGAAAACTGTGATGAGGCTCTAGCCGTGCGTTTGTCGAGAAATAATCCACACCCCTCCACCCAATCAGAATGAAGTATTCATCCAAGCCATGGTATAATTAGCAATAAACCACGAGAGGCTGTGTGTTTTCCGCTTCGCGTCGTGCCTAACAACGCCCCCTAGCTGTTATAAATCACTATAACACACGGCCTCTCGTGGTTTATTGCTTAAATACAACGGTTACTACAGCTATTAGTGTAAAATAAACACACAGCAATGTAAAATATTAACATTTATTCAAAACGAAGCATCATTCCCTCAATTCAGCCAAGCAAAATAGTTCCCTTAACAAAAGGGTTGCCAAGCAACAACAACTACAATGCATTGGATCAAATGGGAGGCGCATTAATACTGAAAATGGAATGATATGCGGTCCCAGGTGTGTGTTACAAAGTATTTTAACACGGCTTCCAGCCAATCAGAATCAAGAACCAGAACTAACCGTTGTATAAGTAAGGGATAATACACGACGAGGTGGAATGGAAAGCCATTCTGTCCATCCTGACCTGTGTTCAAAATCCCTAGAGCATTGTGGCACATTTCATCCAACACACGCCAAGATAAAACCACCTCCAGTATATCTCTCTGTGCATCCCAGTGTGCATATCTGCTGATGGATAGGAAAACAAAATGAAATCATTTCAATTAAATACATTAAAGTCCAAATCAATGGCAGAGCGGGAGAAATCAATAGCAGGAGCTTCTAGCTGAGACACGAGGCACTACGACTTCACAATTACCAATTAGAGGGTAATCAAGATTCCATCAACCACTTGGCTCCGGCGGAGCCCTTTGAACTAGCCGGGTGAGGGAATGGATTTGCCTGGTGATCTTTATTTAAATATGTAGATGAACAGCCTCACATGGAGAGACAAACACACTCTGCTGGAGGAAATAAAAAAGATAAACCCAGCTAGAGAGCCAAGAAGTCCACTAATGGTCATGAGTTAGAATACTGCCCAGTAAGAATACTGTTCAGTTAGAATCCTGTTCAGCTAGAATACTGTTCAGTAAGAATACTGTTCAGTTAGAATCCTGTTCAGCTAGAATACTGCTCAGTTAGCACTGTTCAGTTAGAATACTGTTGAGTTAGAATACTTTTCAGTTAGAATACTGCTCAGTTAGAATACTGCACAGTTAGAATACTGCTCAGTTAGAATACTGTTCGGTAAGAATACTCTTCAGTTAGAGTACTGTTCATTGAAAATACTCTTCAGTAAGAATAACGCTCAGTTACTCAGTTAGAATAGTGTTCAGTTAGAATACTGACCAGTTAGAATACTGTTC
>NC_140250.1:9110354-9117854 GCF_949987555.1 Borostomias antarcticus | reverse complement strand
GAGAGGCATGACCCTTGGACACAAAATTTACTAGTTGTTAAACAAGTCCATTTACCAGTATGGTCAAAAGTCCTATAATGAATGTTGAAATACAGACATATCTAGCGCTACTAATGTCACATCATGTGTATCAATGATTGACCAAAGTAAGCTCTCTACAAACCCTGGTAGAGTGAATAAGAGTACAATAACGTCTCCATCTAGTGGGCAAACAAGTCCATGCACCTGTATGGTCTAAAGTCCTATAATGAATGTTGAAATACAGACTCTAGCTCTACTAAGCATCTCAAGCTCTACTCTCTGCGGATGTAGAAAGTACATGGTTTCCCGAGTAAAGTTCTCTGAGACTATACTGAGACACCAAGCATAGTTTTTATGTAAAAATCTAAATGTACTTGTCAATGGAAAAATGCATTGGAAAGGCGCCCCTTTTGTGGTGGATTCTGGTACTACGGGGGGACTGACAGACTCCCTCACTCACTCACGACGTGTCACCGGCCAACCTTCGGCTGTCGCCGGGCGGGGAACAACAATATCATCCCTCACCAAGGCTCCAAACCGGTTCAAGGAACGGAAACGAAAACCGAAAACGAACAGTATTTTACGAGGAACAGAAACAGGAACGTAAACGAAATGGTCTTTAATTGTTCCAGAACAGAAATGTTAATTTGAAATCTTTAAAACCGGTTAATAACGTTATTTTTTCGGTCTTTGTAGTAGGCCTATATAACTTAAAATAATTTTTAAAAAGAAGAAAAGAAGATTATTAGAGATTATTAGCGTGTGGATACAGTCGTAGCCTATACCATATAGGCCTAGTGCCGTCTGAATAGGCCACGGGTAGGCCTAACAAAGCGCTCCGTTGAATGGCTATTACTTCCAGTCAGGTAAGGGCTTTTTATCGGCCTAGTGATCATGAGATAGGCCTATTAAATGTTTTGCACTAAATTATATTTGTTTTCGTATAGGCATACAAGCAGCAACAGTCTGGTGGATGTCTCTGAAATGTGTATCGCCACAAGAGAATATTTTTGTTTGCTATCTCAACTCAACTCAAATTGTATTTATAGAGCACATTTAAAAACGACTGGTCGAGCCAAAGTGCTGTACAGGTAGTTGGCAAGACATAAGTTAATACATAATAAATAAATAACATAAAACATTATAAAACTAAAATAAAAACAAACAATAGGCCTACAAGCGCAGAATAAAATAGCTTGCAGCAACAGTACAAGAAAATATTTTTTAAAAGGATGATGAGCTATGATGATGGCTTATGACAGACTTGCGCATAGTTTACGGTGTGGATTAAGGGCATACGGGAATAGGACTAATGTTGCGTATTTCTTGTAAGATAATCAACAAGGCTACACTACAGTAGGGCTGCTCGATTATGGCAAAAATCATAATCACGATTATTTTGATTGATATTGAGATCACGATTATTTAACACGATTATTCATTGAATTCTTTTTTTTAATCAAAAGTTTTAACATTTTCTTAACAAATTTTCTTAACAAATCAAATTATTGACTTTGATAACAATTAATGTATTAAATGTTGACAGTGGCTTTTCTTTTTAACAATGTTCTTTGGATTAGATACATTTCTCCCATGGGAGACAAATAGTGAACCTTGACCTTGATAAATAAATTAATAAAAGTGCCAAAACTGATAAATAAAGAAGCTTCAAAGCACCGGCACCACCACAGAAGAAGACTACCTCGGAAAAATAATTTCACTAGGACAGAACGCGTCTAAATAAGTTATTTAATGGTAGCGCCGAGGCTTCAAAACCCAGCATTTGTTAAAATAGACCCTTTTGCTTAGGTGAGTGACGTTTCATGTTTATCTGACACTTGTAAATATGAGCGTCTCTCCTAACTAGGCCGACACCGATTTATTTTGACGGCAAAGTGAATGGACCGGCAAAGGACTGTTGTCTGCATGAGCGAGCGGAATGCGACAACGGGACTGAGAAGGGCTGCTTTGAGGGGCAGCTACGACTGCGTAGCAAATTTTACACACCGTGTCAACTTGGTCCAAATCTGTCTCCGCGAACCCATAGTGTTTCCACACCACTGACATTGTTTTAGCTCTCTTGTCCACCTCTCGTTCTGCTGCCATAATCTTCTTCTTGTCGTGTTTTGTTCGAGAGGAGCATGCGTGCGCCTTGCTTGACAACTCGTCTCGCTCTGAACTAAAGTGTCAAGCGCAGTATAGCTCTGCAGTGTAGGGTGCACTTGATTTGTTCAAAATCGTTTTATGGCGATTATTTAGTTTTAATGATCGTTGACAGCCCAAATCGTAATCTAAATTAAAATCCGATTAATCGAGCAGCGATTAGCGCAGAGAATGTGAGCCGGAGAATAGCCAGTCTGCGCGCTGGCCTGTGCGCATGCGTGCTGGAGCAAGTGGGGAAAGGCGTGTAAAGATCATATTACAGAGGCTACAGACCACGTATTTGAAAACCGAAACAATGGCTCGCGTTGAGGAATCTCAACTGTCGATTCATCAAATCTGATTGATGAAAACAACCGTTTAGCGGCCGAAAATGGATTTTGAGAAACTGCATTCCCGTTGCCCCGTGCGCCGCCATTACATGGATATACTGGCTCGCGCTGGATTTTAAATTTCTTCTACAGGCCTCCGAACAACACAAAAGTGATCTCGGTGAGTCAAACTTCTTATAATATGTCGTAAATAAGGTCCAGGTTGTCAAAAACGAGCATTTTCCTTTAATAGGCTAACACCCCCGGAACGGTGAACGGAACGTTATTTTTCGTTCTTAACCGGTTCAGGAACGCTATATTGGTGGCGGAACACGAGAACGGAAAAGTTAAATATGCTGGTTCTGCTCGGAGCGAACCGATTGAAAAATAATTTCGTTTTTAAGCCCTGTCCCTCATCTTCCAACCCCATAACAGTAATGGTGACCCTAAAAGCAGTCTGACTACTTGCTGAATGCGGCTGTCAACATAACCAAGCCTTTTTAGTTTGCTGTCAAAGTCCTTGAGCAAACTCCTCTTTTGAAGCATCAAACTGGTCTTTGATGTAGCCGCTGAGTATTTTGCCTTTTTATATCTGTCATGCCTCCCCGTCTACTTCAGCTTTCATTATCTCAAACCTCTGAATCCAGCCAGAGATTTCCCCCTTTGAACATGGCCATTAGATTATCTGTAGTTGCTTTGAAAGAGTAATAATAATAATAATAATAATAATAATAATAACAGCCTCTTTATTCTGGGATATGTACGGGAGAGGAGATAAATAACCAGGGCCATGACCATATTCCTAACAGAAGACTCTGTCACCCAACCGGGGAAAAACACCCAATCAATGTCACCGTTATCTCTATCCTTGCGTTCCTATTGGCTCTCCCCGCAGACCACTGATGCTGCAGGCGCTTGGCGTTAACGACAGGTAAGCTGTTTTCATTCCTTTAGCTTGCTCTGTTTACAAAGTTTTTAAAATAATTTGACGGTGTGAAATGTGTGTGACAGTGCTCAGCTCATCGCCCTGTGTGTTAAATAGGAATCAAGAAATCTACAACAGCAGTGGCTGACTGTTCATAGCCTGCTAGCTCATGAATCATGCACCCAATACAATATAGGCCTGCGGTTGGTTTCAGCCTACAAACTATTTTTCACCCTGAAAACTGTAGGCCGGAGTAGAAGACCAAGACCAAAAATAAGTAAGGAGAAAAGTTGCCACCTTTTTCCAAACAAAAAAAGCCACAAGAGCAGAAGGAAAGACAGGTGAAGAGCAGAGCAAGGAGAGCAGTCGAAAGAGAGAACAGACAAGATGGAGGGAGAGAGAGGAGGGAGGGATGAGCAATAGAGAGTTGAGTGAGGGGTGTGAAGGACAAAACACCAGAGATGGAGACCTTAGAATATGGACGGTGTGCCTGGGACTTGTATATAGTGTGTTTTTACTGTATGTATATTTTGTATTTTCCTGTGATGCTGCTGCTGTAGACAGCAACTTCAGCAATATCCATCCATCCATCCATCCATCCGTACATCCATCCGTCCGTCCGTCCGTCCGTCCGTCCGTCCGTCCATCCATCCATCCATCCATCCTTTCGTCCATCCATCCATCCACTCATTCATCCATCCACCATCCACTCATCCATCCATCCATCCATCCATCCATCCATCCATCCATCCATCCATCCATCCATCCATGTGTAAATAAATGGTCCTATGTTATGTGTTAACATAAAAGATGATTTTACGTTGTCTCATTGTTATGTGATTCACACACATAAAAAACCATCAGAATGCAGGAAGTAAAGTTTCTGGAATTCCAATGTGTCTGTGGGACATGACCTCTGACCCTGGCTACAACCTCACGCCACCCTCTCGCCACCTCGGGTAGAACGTGCTAAAACCTCCCCCATGCAGAGTTCAACAAAGCCCCGGGGCCAGACTGCAAATCTCATTAATAAAACAATACAGGCATCCTATCTGCCCCCTTTCCATCCAGTCTCACTGTCAGTCTGACTCAACTGCCATTGTTGACTTGAATTACAGTGCCTTTCAAATTCTAATTAATACCATCATTTCCATACCTTCAATGTTCGGTGGACAGAATTAGAATACAGGAAGACATAGAGTTCTATGTATATGATGCTGTCATAGTCAGATACAGCCTTGGTTCAATGATGATATGATGTAAACAGCAGCTACAACAGACTCTTAGCTAATTAAAACACCAGCTAGAGAGTCAATATATTTTTTATTTCTATATTTCTTACTCAATATAGTCAATAGATTTCTTATTTCTATATTTCTTACTCTTAGCTAATTAAAACACCAGCTAGAGAGTCAATATATTTCTTCATGTATTCTCTCTCAAGTGTGATTGAGAGGAGACTCGTTCGGGATGATGCGACGAGGACGTATCCCGGGGGAACGACGTGTAAATATCCCCCACCCCGGGCATCGCCCCAGGGGAATTCTTCCCCCCCAGTGCGTTCGCTGAAACGCACTGCGGCAATTTCAAAGATTTATAGCCCAATCATTTCCTTCGAGCGGTCGTCTCCCTGAATTCTGATAGGTGATGAATGTGCCAGCCCTCCCCGAGGAGCCTGTCCATCTCTCAGGGGCGGGCCGCGCTCCGCATCGGGAGGCGTGCCATGAAATGGCTCCTCCGCGTCGATGAAATGGAGGCGGGTTGAATTCTGGTCAAGTTTGAACTGTTACCGCGGCTTACATCTACAGTATATCTGGAAAATATAGCATGTACTGTAGCATGACCGGGCATTTCTGAGAGGGCTTAAGTCGCTATTCCATATCCCGATACCATTCAAATCCAATAAGCAAACGGGGAAGCAAACGATTACAATTTCAGATGAACCTTCCAGAATTCCTACCTTTCCCGTGCGCTGCTGCAATTGCATGTTGGGATAGTGTGATTAAGTGAGGGGATAAACATTGGACTACTATCCACCCCATCCACATGCCCTCCTCCCGACCATCCATACACACCCACACACAGCCCCACAGCACCAGGGAGCGTTTATCACTGCTACACAACACAAAGCATTTGAGCTCAACTCCTCAATATAAGCGCGACCGTCTGAGTAAGTCGGGTTTAATGAGATTGTAATCTGTGTGTGCGTATGTAAAAGCCTTCGCCCACAATGGGTCTGGGGGAGCCGTCGCCAGATGGAGGAGGATTGAAATGTGCAATAACCCGACGAATCGATCTGTTTGGTGGAGGAGGGTTGTTCACGGGGGGTTCTGTGTGCGTTGTGATTGACGATTTCCAGGATGATTCCACACCCCCCCCTACGTCTCGTACGTCAACGGCGCTTCGTATCTGTGTTGGCAGTGCTTGATATATCTTCATCTACATCTTCCAGGCCAAGCCTACAGAGCCTGGGGGGGAGGGGGGGGGGGTCCATGCCAGCACGCCAGTCGGGTTCCGAGGGGCACTGTAAAAGCAGGGACTGGGGGGCCTTATAGTTTCATGTAGAGGGGCCGCGTTAGTATGTCGGCGTCTCTGAGAAGATAATATCATCGCACAGCGCTTTGTGTGCGTGCGCGTCCTTCCGTGCGCGTCCTTCCGTGCACGCTGGCACTGCTCTCCTCACGAGCCTCCGGCGTGCTGGGGTTCTAACCCCGTCCTGAGAGCCGCCCCGCCGGCTGCCGCGCTTCAGAGGGAAGCGAAGGACAGGAAGAGAACAGAAAGCCGGGAGGGGGGAGGGGGGGTTGGTGCTCTTGGTTCGGGGCTTTTCAAAGTCCTACTTGTTACGCACAATGACCGGCGACTGCTGACGCCCGGAATCAGAAGAGTGCTTCAAAAGATTATGCGGCCACATGCACTGCATGGCAACAACAAAAAGATTTTAATCCCGTCTCGGGGCCAGGCGGTCGGTTCAATGGCCGACTGCCACTTTGGAATCTGTGTTTTTGTTTTTTTTAAGGAATCCTGTCAGAATCCTGACAGCCAGCGATAATGCATACCGAGTGTGCAGATGCGCACACACTCACAGACACAAAGACTTTTATCTTACATTCACTAACGGAGATGAGCTCTGCTCCTACTCCCCCCTTTCCCCACCACACACACACACACACACACACACACACAATCACACAATACCACAAGCCCTCTTACCCACACACACACACACACACAGAGGCCTGCCTTAAAGCTAAGATTTTTCATTTCCATGTGCCGTTACCATGGTAACCTCTAATGTCCAACCCTGGCCAGTGTGTGCTTCCAGAGCTTTCCGTGTCAGAGTCTCTCCCTGCCCCATAACAACACCGCATTCCACCACCCAGAGCGCACTTAAACACAGAACCGCTAGCGTCCGAGCCGCCCAGAGCGCACTTAAACACAGAACCGCCGCACTCGCCCAACCTGCCCACAACTGCCCCGTGCGCCCCTCCAAGATTCAAAGTTGTCGTCTCTTGTTGACGTCGATCAAACGCGCTGCTGTTGACAGACCGATGTGGGGCCGCGGCGACGACCTTCCCCGCCCGCGTCCCTGACGAGACGAGGCGAAGCTCTAAGTAACCTTTGCGTCCGATTGGTCGGCCATCGACGCGGCGCTGGGGGGGCCTTACCGCATTGGCATGCCGCGAACGGCTGCGGGTCTTAGCGAGCTGTCGGGGAGGATTCATGGGCGGGATTAAGGGCTCGGGCCGGACTGAGCTCTCCTGTCTCCTCCACCTCAACACATCCCCGGGGTCCGCCCCTGCGCGCCGCGGGCTCCGCCGTGAGCGGAAAGTGATTCACTGATGGCGGCAGTTTTCATTCGCCCGGGCGAGATATACTTATTCATCGGCGGGACGAGGGAGCGGCCGATGATCGACCCGAGATCCTCGGCAAACACTCGCTTATAATGGAAGTGACATCATGATCTCAAAAAGTAATCCCTCTGTGTTGCTTTTGAATAAAATTCTGCCCTTCCGACAGATTGAGTGCTTCTACCGTGGCAGTTGGCCAACGGGCGCTTACAAGATTCACATTTGTTTCCAGACA